>NW_026020391.1:287185-478899 GCF_900185275.1 Solanum verrucosum
AAGATGAGTCGCGCTATATAGGGCCATATAAAATTATTCGAAGATTTGTCAAGTCGCGTATGAGTTAGAGCTACCTCAAGAGCTCTTAACAGTCCATCCAGTATTTCATGTCTCAATGCTTCGAAAATGCATAGGCGACCCATCTCGTTCACTCCTACGAAGATGTACACGTTACAGAAGATCTCACTTACGAAGAAGTACCCATCTCAATTTTGGATCGACAAGTTAAGAAACTAAGAAATAAAGAAGTAGCTTCTGTAAAAGTACTATGGAGAAACCAACAAGTTGAAGAAGTTACATGGGAGGCGGAAGAAGCAATGAAGTGCAAATATCCTCATTTATTTCAATCCGAGGAGAAGGGTCAAAGTGCTGAGTTGAGACAGTAAAAGTAAGTATAAGTCTGTGCGTATTATGTGGCTAACAGTAGAATTCAACATAGGCTTGATTGAACTTGATTGGAGCTGAATAATTAGGCAAACATTCGAGGATGAATGTTCCTAAGGAGGGGAGGATGTAACGTCCCATATTTTGCATATACTAGTTCTATGTGAGTAGTGAGGGTTTGAAATAGGTTTGACAATTTCGAAAGAGGCTTGAGGCTAAATACAGTAAGTAAAGTATAATTTGTCATAGTAATCAACCTACTTGCTTAAGCTACTGATTCAAATGTCTTACGTAATTAAGTTACTTACGTACATGTGTAGCTTACGTAGAAAGGATGACATAGGTTCTTAATGGTAGATTAACTGCTGACCCTACTTAAATAAGTGGTAAGTAGGTGATGCACCTACTTAGGAAATATGTGGATGCATTTTAAAAGAAAAGGGCAACTAGGTGATGCAGCTACTTAAAGAACTTGTGGCAGAAATTAAGGGAGTGATGTACCTGCTTACTTAAAGTGAGGGACTAGATATTTCTACATATTTCTTAATGTAAAAACGTCCATAACAAACCCTTAAGAGAATGAAATTCATTTCATATATCTCTCACTTGTTCTACAACAATTTACTCCCAAAAAGAAACCCTAGAAGCTCCAAAGTGCTGGCCTGCAAGTTCACCATTAAAAATCTGAGAAAACCCTTTATTTTTCAAGTACAAGTTGGTGTAACATCTCCCATCTTAAGAAATTCAAGAGGAGGAACTGATTTCACCTTAAGGTAAGGCTACTGCCATATGTTAATTTTATTTAAAGTTTGGATTCGTAAGAATATGGTCTGCTGATTTAGTAATCCTTCATTATTCTCAAGATAATTTGGAAAAGACAACCTAAACCTTGAAGTTAGCAAGTGAGTTTGCTGTCCAACAAGGTGAGTTATGAAATTTCATCCCTCTTTTGTGCTTGAATCGATTAGGGGATTTGGTATGTGTTAATGAGCTAAGAATTATTCCTTTTACATGGTGTGAGATTGGGGAATGTTCTGGTTGATTGTGCATGTTGGGACAACCATGGAGGGGAGTCCCCTTTAACTCAATTGTTAGCCCATTTGAGCATTTTAAATATAATGTTAGTTGAATGCTTAAGGGACAGTGGTCGGAAACCATGAGTTCATATTACTACTGCCACATTCTGATGTTTAGAGACTGATTTGTTTATAGTAACATAAGGAGGCATGTGCAGAAGTCATGAGAACTTATTTAAGGATAAAACGATAAAGGATGCAGTAACGTACCATCTAATTGGACGTTGCATGAGCTTGCTGCCTGCAACCCCTTTGTATATTGTTTTGCATATGTTATAATGCCCGAGGAGTTTCAGGGGACCTTATTAGAAGGTCGTATTGTATATGACGTTATTATAGGAGAAGGGTTGGAATGCATACCATCGGTTTGATAAGTATGAGTTTGCTGCCTGATTACTGTTTGCCAAGTTCAAGTAGCCCAATCTGTTGGTTAGCTACTAATATTAGTTGTGTTACTTATTTCATTGTAGATTAATAATCGGAAAGGAAGGAGGTTAATTCGTTGTACTATCTGAGTGGTACAGCAAGGTATGTAAGGCTATTCGATTCTATATTCTTTGGCATGAACTCTGCTTGTGTCACTACCAACAAGTGAGCTTCCTAAGTGCTCTTTCAAGTAAAAGATACATAGTGGCAGCGTACAATCCCAAACACAGCTAACAATATTTTCCCTCTCCTTAGTGTGTCGAATTGCTTCAATATATGTGCATCTTTACTTTTCCATGTATTGATATGAGAAAAGGGTAATTTCAGCAGTAGCTTTGTGATTCCTCCTGTCAATCAAATGAGGTCCATTGTGTCATTTGAGCTCTTATGTAATTCATTAGTGTTACATTTCCATCTTGTGTTATTGTTACTGCCCTAAGTGCATATTCACATGTTTCCTACTACTGATCTGCAATTCTGATGCTCAAAAATAATTATGACCACCAAAATAACAATCTCAAAGATTAAAGAAACTATATGAAGCGGTATATGTGTAAGGGTGGCAGCCCAGGGGCAAAAGCCTAGCGTGGGTCGATCCCAATTTGTGTATAAGGGTGGCAGTCTAGGGGCGGAAGCCTAGCATGGGTCGATCCCAAAGTTATATATTTGAGGACAGCATCTCAGGGGTTAAATTACCTAGCATGGGTCATCCTCTTTTACCACGGATCAGTTGGTTATTTGTATCACATGCTTTACAGAGATCGCAATGTAAATAAAATTACAGAAAAGAATATCATGTACATGATCCCACAACAGCAACAAGGGTGGTCTTTAATCTGATCTATGCATTTACATATTGATACTTGATTTCAATTGAACTCTTGTTTACATATGTTATTGCCTTACATATTCAGTACATTCTTCGTACTGACGTCCCTCTCGGGGGACGCTGCATTTCATGCTGCAGCCACAGGTACTCCAGCTAGTAGACCTCCCCAGTAGGAGCACAGGACACTCAGCTGCTATTGGTGAGCTCCAAGTTGATTCGGGGCTTAATCGAGTCTTTGACATCTATTTTGTTACCATATAGTAGTTAAGGGTAAGGCGGGGCCTTGTCCCGACCTAAATTAAGGTTGTCTATCTTGTAGAGGCTTTGTAGACTAATGTATAAAGTTTGGTTGTGTCTTGTCTCTTAACAATTATGGCCTCAACGGCCAAGTGTTGTACATAAGTTTTGGGCCTGTCTATGTCGGTCTTTTATCACTACATGGCATATAAGCTTGTCATAGGTTCATAGTTATCATAGTTAAATATATGGTAAGTGCAGGTTGTAAGTTGGTTCTCCCGGGCCATTTAGACATCGGGTGCCTGTTCGTCTTAATTAGATCTGAGGCGTGACACAAACGGTCATAGTTGTTTCTGAAAGTTGCAACCTTTAAGAATAGTCACTTCCAACAGCGGGAAATTCAAATAAAAAGGGAAAGAATTTAAATAAAATGGGTCACGTGCGGATCTGATTCAGGTAAATTAATTGAATAATCAAAACATTTCGGTTAATTAACTAATTAACTGAAACATTTTGGCCATTTATAATCTCTCGATCGATCATTTTCCAAAGCTGAAGCCGAGCCGAGCGACGACGACAATGGCGCGAAGGGGGTCCCTCTTTCCAACCCTTGTAACATTTAATAGGAGTGTTTCTAAATTTAAACTCTTCTATTTTTATTTCCACCACCGATGAGGGAGAAATGCCTTTTCACTAAAGCATAAGAGGACTTTGCAAGTTCCCAACTTTCCAAGTTCCTCTCTTTTCATCTCCCCTCCATTCCCATTAACTCTTGCTACATACCTAACACAAACAACCAGAAAACAATCTCTTTCCTTCACTGTTTCGACCAGACCTCAAACCAGGCACCAAAACCCCTTTTTTGGTGAACAATGAGCTCTAAGCTCTGTTACCATCGAGGAACAGTTGCTAATACCAAAACCCTCACTATTTAAACATCCGGCAACCCCCAGACAGCCCAAAACCAAATCTGTTTTCTCCATTTTCTCAGACCCCCATCACCAGTGAGCTCTAAGCTCCGACGGGAAACAGCAACACCAAAACGATCTCCATTCTCGACGAAATCAGACCCAGAACATCACCCAACCCACCAGTTCTAACCTCCAAACAGCAACCTACGAAGCTCCTCCACCAAAAATCTCCAGACCCGCCAAAAACAAGATCCAAGAGCTCGAAAATGTGAACCAGTCCTATTTCACCTCATCCACGAACAACAATCCACCGCGAAACGAAACTCCGGCGAACAAGATCCCTTTCACTGCCTCCATTCCTACTTTTGTCGGTGACAATCTTTACACTCTTCTCTTTTATTTTGATAGTTTACTGTTGAATGGGTTTTTCTTTGCCTTTGTGAATAAGTTGAACTTACTGTTTAGCTCTTTCAAGGATGATTTTATATATTTATTATTTGATTTATTTATTTGGTAAATTTTATGGGTTCGTGACTGTTGCTTTGTTTCATCACTAGTTGAAATTGTTCATTTTCCGGTGATAGTTTATTTACTCCACTTTATTTCAGGTTTACTATGTCTGTTGTTACATGATGATTTTGGATTTGTTAGTAATTTTTGTTATATTTTTATTCATTTATTATTAATTGTTGATGCTTATTTATGGATTCCAACTCTTTGTTTAAGTTTCTTGTAGATATTTGATTTGTTCGGTTAAATAAGATTTAATTTGGATATAAGTTACGTTAATTGTTTTATGTAGTTGTTATTATTATATTATTACTATTTTGTTTCAGTTTTGCTCATCTCTTGTTGCTTTTAGTGTTATCATTGTCATGTATTGTTTATTTTTTTTTTATTATTATAATTATTATTTTTTATATGATTATGTTTACTCATTTTGTTCGGGGATAATTTTAGATATTTTCTCTTTTATTAAATTGTTCTCTTTATACGTTGTAAGTTAAAATTGGTCAATGAGAAAATCTCTCCGTCGATTTTGGAGTTCTCCTCAATGTTAAAATACGGAAATTTAGTTTATGTTTATATTATTTATATGTTAAAATTGGCTGATGAAGAAATTACCGTTGATTTTCAAGGCCTCCCATGTTCATAAGATGGATTTTTATTTTGAAATTATTATTTAAGTTATTCATTTATATTCATATTTACTTATTACTAACACTTTTACTAAGTGTCTTTACATGTACCCAGAGTTGCTTCCCATTAACGCTATTCGAATGAAGTTCGAATTATATTCTTTATTCATTATCTTGTATATATCGATGTTAGGCAAACCTTAAGTCATTTCTTACATTATTGTTTTATTTTATTACTTGTGTATATTACATGTTAATTATACTTGTATATTTGTTTCAGAATAACTTGAACTCCTTACTTAGAATCTGTTGATTTCGTAGACATTTCTTTTAAGTGAATTTGTTAATTGGTTTCCTAGTTTTCCTAAAAATTAGGTGGTGACTCCCTTTTACCCCTTTACACTTTCTAAAATTCTTTTATTCTTTAAAAATCGAATTACTATTTTTTAGTGAGTCACCACGACGTTGTGACTTCTCAAAGGATGTCAACACTGATCGTTATAGAAAAACCAACGGGAAAAAATTTCGGGCCGAAAAACTTTTTGGTAGTAACTTTGAATTTTCTAGCCTAGAAAAAATTGGAGTCATGTGAGTCTAGGGAAATCTGGTAACAATTGGGTGATTTAATAAGGAATTTGATTGCAATAGTAGAAAGCTAAGACGTTAAGGAATCCATACGACTTTACAGAATCAAATTCGGGCGAGTAGAACTCCTGAAACTGATCTTAGCGTGAATGGGTATTTTTTGAGTGTCATGGGACAAAGGTGTGTTGTGAAATGGGAGTTTGAAATTCTTAAATTGACTTACTAGTTCTGTGTAACCCGTAGTGGTGGAATTTTTCCCGCCAGGGCGGGATCGCTGTAGCGGGGTGAGGACCATTGTGGCGGGACAAAAATAAACCCCAAAAAACATTTTATTGTGCATTTTTCGACTTTGAGAGCTAAGGAACGATCCTAGGTGTTTTCTTGACAGTTTTTCACCATTCTTGAGGCTAAATGTTATGTTTTCACTCCTCGAATCCATTTTTTGATCCGTAGAACTTAGTTTCTTTGTTATTATCGATGGGGGAGGGTTTTTATCTGTGATTTATGGTGGAAGAAACCCTAACCTTGGAATGGGGATCAAGAGTTTGGCCTAGGGTTTATGTTATTGGTTATAATCCGGGCAATTAGAGCTTGTATATTGATCCTCACATTATTATGATTGTTTGTAGCCCAAGAACAAGCGGAAAGAATCTAGAAACGGAAGAATCAAGTTTCTTAGGGGATTCAAGTTTTGTTCGAGGTAGGTGGTGGTTGTGATTTCATGTTGGTGTGATATGTATTTTGAAATGTTGCATTATTGATCACATTATTCGTAAATGAGAATGATTGAATAAATTTATGCCATGAATCATGACTTGATTGTATGATTATGAGAATCTACATTGTGATTGTGATTCTGGTTTGTTGAATGGATCATGTGTTACGTTTAGACATACTAACTTGGATCGGTACCACGTTCCGGTGCATATATAGGATCGGGTGTCACGTCTGGCACACTAACTTGGATCGGGTATCACGTACGGGTACACTAACAATTTGGGTGTGGGTTCAGTGAGAGGACCAATGAATTGGCATATTTGTATATCTTGATATTGTGCAATTGTACATTGTTCGTAAGTGATATTGATATTGTATATGTTCGGTGTATGCATGTTTATTATGTTGTAATGATTTATATATGTTTTACTTAATGGGATAGCCGAGTGATCCAACCAGTACATTGTGGTTGTGTACTGATACTGCACTTGCTCTTTCTTTGTTGAGTACAGGGCATCTTCAGGGGGCTACTGACAGACTTGATCGACTCGAATTCAAGGATGAGTGAGTTCTTCCAGGCTGCCATGAGTTCTCTTTTGTTTATGTCCACATCTTTGGACTTAGACTAGTACTTTAGAATTTCCTATGTTTAATTGGGTTGTCCATTTCCCTAGACTTATGGTCCCTTGTTAGAGTTTTGGTACATTGATTTTCAAGTTCTAGGCATTATTTCCACATTTGGTTGTTAGACTTTTGTTGGAGTTTATGAGAACTCCCTATTTTTTTCCTTTCTTAGACATTTAAACCTGCTTCTGTATCTTTAAATGCCTTAGTTTTTGGTTGAGTTGTTTAGTTTGGGTTGGAGTAATGGTTCTTGTACCGGAGGGTTAGTGTGGGTGCCAATCACGACGGTCTGCGTCGTGACAAAGTTGGTATCAGAACCCTAGGTTCGTTGATCTCGATGTACCAAAATGAGTCTAGTAGAGTCTTGTGGAATGGTAAATAGACGTCTGTACTTTTCTTCGAGAGGGTATAGGACTTTAGGAAATCTCTTTGTTTTTTCTTGTATTCTTTCGTTCTATAACTTGGTTCCAATTGGTATATGGGGAATCAAATTGGTATCTAATCTCCTTCACTTTTCTATCCACAATTGGTTAGGCCCGTAGCTCCCGTCAACGCGCCATTTGAGGAATCCGCAACAAAAGGTCGTGGTCGAGGTAGGGGAAGAGGAAGAGTTAGGGGTAGAGGCCAAGGAAGGATGAAGCCTACTAGGGATGGAGCACCAGTTGAGAATGCTCCCAGAAATGAGGCCCCTCATGTGCATCATGAAGAGAATGAAGAGAATGTAGAGGTAGAGGAGGAGGAGAATGTTGGACAAAAGGAAAAGGTGCATTCTAAAACTATATGTATTCCTCCCTTAGACCCAATGTTAGCTCAACATATTACGTCGTTCTTGAAAGGATTGGTTGGTCCTGGAGTGCTTTCTCTATTCAAGCAACTCAAGCTCCTGCCAATCCCCTTATTGTTATCACTGTCCCCAAGGTGGATGGAACTATTGGTACTAATGCTTTCTTCTGTCCTTTGTTGGGTCCTATTATGACTGGTAATGAGCATGAGATGTTGACTAAGTTTTTGAAATTGAAACTATCGGTGTTCCATGGTTCTGAGAGTGAAGACGCCTATGAGTTCATCCTAGATTGCTATGAGAGGCTTCAAAAGTTGCGAATTGTCCATCAGCATGGAGTAGAGTTTGTGACCTTCCAGCTTCAGGGTGAGGCTAAGCAGTGGTGGAGAGCTTATATGGAATGTAGATCTTTAACTTTACCCCACTCACTTGGACCCAGTTTCATGCTCTGTTCTTGGAGAAATATGTGCACCGGACTTTGAGTGATCACAAGAAGGATAAGTTCATGGCTTAAGAGCAGGGTGGTATGTCTGCAGTTGCTTATGAGGCTAAGTTCCATGCTTTGTCGAGATATGCTACACAATTGGTAACTACTAAGGAAGAGAGGATTCACTTATTTGTTAAGGGACTAAATTCTAAGTTGCAGGTATTGTCGGTTCATATGACCTCTGCAGGAAAAAGCTTCAATGAGGTAACAAATTTTGTGAAGAAGTGGAGGGGTGAGGCGAGACGGTCAGGATAAGGCATTGGCTAAGAAAGCCAAGAATTCAGGTAACTTTTAGAGTTCTTACTCCAGAGGTTCATAGAGGCCGACTCTTGCAGCCCGGTCAATTCAGTCCGCCATGTCCACTTCTACAGGTAATTACTCAGGAACTCAGAATTTGATTCAGGATAACCAAGGGGCCGCACTTTCGGCGGGCAGCAGGCTATCTGTTGATCACACTTGTTATAACTGTGGAGAACCTGGCATATGAAGAGAGATTTTCCCCACCTACGCATGATGGATTCCACGCAACAACAGACTACGACAGTGTACCAGCGGGAAATGGTAATAATGGTCGAGGGCGTCTACAAGGTGTGTGAGGAGGAAATCAGTGAGGTCGTGGGGGTAGGGGAAATAATAATGCAGGCAGAGGTACAGTGCAACCAGGCAGGGAAGTCACCCGTCATGATGACAGGGCTCAATGTTATGACTTTCTGGGCTAGACCCAGGTGGAGGCGTCTGACGTAGTGATCACATATACTATTCTTGTTTGTGACCGGATGACTAACGTGCTATTTCATCTGGATTCTACTTATTCTTATGTGTCCGTGCAATTTGCCTCAGAATTTGATATGATTTGTGATATACTTGATGCCCCCATCCATGTTTCTACCACTGTTGAAGAGTCTGTCATAGTCACCCATGTCTATCGTGTTTGTCCTATCTTGTTTATGGGTTTTCAGACTTGGGCTGATTTGGTCATTTTTTATATGACTGACTTTGATATAATCTTAGGCATGACTTGGTTGTCCCCCTACTATGTTGTATTAAATTGTAATTCTAAATATGTGACTCTAGAGATCCCCTGTAGGGAAAAGTTAGATTGGGAAGGGGTGTACAAGCCTAAGCCAACTAATATCATATCCTCCATTTGGGCTATGAAACGGGTAGGGCAGGGTTGTTTAGCCAATTAAAAACATGAAATAAAAAATGCCATCTTTGAGTTCAAACCCCTTAAATCTCCAGGCCCCGATGGGCTCCACCCCTTATTTTTCCAAAAATACTGGAACGATAATGAAGAATCAATAGTAAACACATGCATGTATTTTTTAATTCATGCAAAATGCGTATGGAACTAAACAAGACCTTTATATGCCTCATTCCTAAAACTAAAAATCCTGCACAAATTACCCATTGTAGACATATAAGTCTTTGTAATACTATCTATAAAACTATTACAAAAATAATTGTTAATAGAATTAGATCATTTTTGGATAACATTATTAGCCCCCAACAATGTAGCTTTATCCCTGGTAGGTGTGCGGTAGACAACACCATAATTGTCCAAGAAGCCATCCACTCCTTCCAAAAAACTAAAGGAAAATTTGGGAAAATGCTTCTTAAAATCGACCTAGAGAAAGATTTAGATAGATTGGAATGGTCTTTTATTAGTCAAACGTTAAAAATTCTAAATTTTCCAAAATATTTAATAGAGACATTATAATGTCATGCATTACTACCTCTTCTATCTCTATCCTAATAAATGGGAAACCCATAAATTATTTTCAGCCTACTAGGGGTATTAGACAAGGTGACCTTCTATCGCCGTAAGTATGGAATCGCTTTCCAGACTTATTGATTATGCCATTCAAGAAAAGTGTTGGCAACCCATTAGAATTGGAAGGATAGGAACCCTATCTCCCACCTTCTCTTTGCGGATGATATTATCCTTATGGCAAAAACAAATATTGCGAATGCAACAACTATCATCCATATCTTCAATACCTTGCGACACAATCGGGTCAAAAGATAAACTTTAATAAATCTACTATTTACTTTTCAAATAACGTTAGCTCTCAAGAAAGAAACGATCTTTCTACTTTTATGAATATTTGACAAACTGATAGGATAGGTAAGTACTTGGGGTTTCCAATCACTAATCACCACCCTAAGATCCTTGATTATCAATAAATCATAAATCATATGAATAATAAACTAAGTGGTTGGAAAGCTAGGTTCCTAAGCTTAGCCGGAAGGACTACTCTTATCAAATCAGTTTTATCCACCATTCCTACATACGCAATGCAATGTAATATGCTTCCCCAATCAACTATAGAACAAATAGATCGCATTCAAAGAAATTTCCTTCGGGGATCATCAGCTGAAAAAAGAAAACTACACATAGCTAGTTGGGAACTTGTAACATACCCGATAAATAAAGGAGCACTGGGAATTAAAAACACCAATGGAAAAAAATTGGGTATGCTTGCAATCTTAAATTGGAGATTAATTACAAAAAAAGATCAATTGTGGAACAAAGTCCTTACCGAAAAATATAAAAATAGATGTTTAACTTCGCACAACAAATTCCAATCTTACGATTCATATATTTGGAAAAGCATTCCTAAAACATCTCGGCTTTTCTGCAAAGGAATTTCATGAAACGTAGGAAGTGGTAATAAAATTAGACTGTGAGGTTAACTGGATTGAAGGGAAGTACCCCCTCCGAGAAACTATAAAAGGACCATTGAATGTATCGGACTAAATCAACTTGTTCAAAATAGCACTTGGGATTTCTCATCTCTATCTTTTGAAATACCTGACATCTTTAAGGAGAGCATCAAAGATACCTACATTCAACAATACATAAATGAAAAGGATGACACTTTCTATTAGAATAGGACCAACGACGGAAATTTTACCACAAAAAGTGCTTACGAGCTATCCCTAAGTGTAAATAAAAAGCAAACTATAAACGTCAATAATAACATAAAATGGATATGGAAGATCAAAGCCACTAATAAACTATTTTTTTTGCTATGGTCTATCCTCTCACACAAATTACCCACTGCCTCTGCATTATATTGTAGAAACATCATCACTTCAAAGAACTGTACTGGAACATGCATAAACATGGAATAAGACATTCCTCACATATTCTCAAAATGCACTATTGCAAACCACGTATGGGGAAAATACAATATAACTATAAGTGATCAGAATTTTCACGAAACCATCTATGATCTTTGTACATCAAAGAACCTTACTACTATAAATAATTACCAAAAGGTGCCTACTGCTATTATTACTCCACTCATTCTTTGGAATATCTGGAAAATAAGAAATACAAAGTGCTTTAAAAAACATCATATAAGTAGACATGCCAGTACCATATTTAATATAAATTTCCAAGCTCATGAATATTATCACCTCACAAATAACGCTGGCAAAAAAATTCCAAGGCATATGACCTCGGTTCCCTAGCATCGACCCCCAGAAGGAACCATGAAATTGAATGTTGATGGTTCTTTCGAACAAAACACCACAAATGGTGGCATATGAGGAATTCTAAGAGATCATCTAGGAAATTGGATCGCGGGATTTTCATGCAAAGTTAAACTGTTAAATGCTCAACATGAAGAGACTCTTGCTTTACTTCATGACCTATCTTTGGCAAGAAGATTAAATATTAGTCGTTTGCACGTGGAAACTGACTCACAAGTATTAATCAATAATATAAAAAGCAATACGCGCATAGACTCACATATTTATGATGATTGCAGGTCACTACTGAATCAACTGGAGGAGAACATAATGCGGGAGGAGAACTCGGTTGCGGATCTTCTAGCAATATACAGAAGGAAATCAAAGGATCCAAATATGGGACTTGGGCAACCCCTAGTTTTTGAAGCATCTCCTTCGTTCATAACCTTCTCTCTTGAAAGAGATGCTATAGGAACAACTTCGTCTAGATTAGTTCCTCTTTTGTATGGAGAAACCTTATTATTATTATTAAATAAAATCCTTCCGTTATAAGAAAAAAAACAATTATCTTGATGTTTGATGAGTCCATGATTTGGACTCTTTTAGGGCTTTATTTTGATATATTTAGTGTCCTCAAATGCATATTTTGTCTCAATAACTGATGAAAAACCTTGAGTTTCAGGTATTTGGAGTTAGAGGCAAAGCATGGACACTATTGGGCAAAAAGGAACAAGGCAGCTGAAAAGACGAAGAAAAGACGACCTGAGGATCGCCTAAACCATTAGGCGAGTAGCCGAATGGCTATGATCTCGCCTAATGTTCTAGTGTGCCAAGCTCTGAAGGAGAAAATCTAGTCGGCGTGATAAAGAAGCAGTCGGCGAGTCACCGAACGATTCCACGATGCAGTACTCCATCGCCCAACGTTACAAAAGTTGAATTTGCTGAAGGCTAATGCAAAAATGCAATGAACCAGAACTGCGCCGAGTGGACCTTCGGAGCACATTTTTTGACAAACTATAAATAATTGTTTAAATTTTTAGCTTAGTATCATATTTTGTAGGGAATCATATTATTTTCAATTTTTATAACTTAGAGTTTTGGAGACATTGTTCTTGAGCTTAGGAAATTTGAAGATTTCCATTTCTAAGCAATTGGAAGTGAGTATTGAAGATTCTTCATCTTAGACGTGTGTAAAGACAATATCTATCGTTCCCATTTGATAGAAACACTTTTCGGTATCGATTTCTATCTCTTTACTATGTCTAGCTAAAACCCCAATTCTTGGGGTGTGATTATGTGAATGTGGGTTGAATTTACTGCTGGGTATTGCTAATTGATAGTTAATTTGTTGTTTAAAGGTGATTTCATTCAGTAGTTGTGTTTTAATTTAATGGGGTTGTAGTTGCAAATACAATTTTATCTTCGTGTTTTTGACTTGCTCGAGAGAGAGGTTTTAAAACCAAAATTACTGATTCGATAGTCGGTGGTTATTGGGTTGTTGTGGGTTCAGCTCGATATAGTGAATCCTAAGCCCTCTCCCACACATTCAGCTCGAGAGAGTAAATGGACTAAAGCGAAGGTTGTGCTAAATTGTTGCTTATCGGTGTTCGAGAGAAACCGATTTGATTTGGGGTAAATTGTTCGAGAGAAAATTTATCCCCACTAAAGTCTAGCTTAGTTACCAATTTACAGTGATTTACTATCAATAGCATTTACCCGGTTGTTTAGTTTATCCCATACTCCTATCACATCCCAAGAATCCCGTCTCCATATTCGTATTTCGTATTAATTGTTGTTTTAGTTGATAATTGATTACAAAATCTCCCTTGATAGTTGACACTGGTGTCACCTTTTAATTTGATATGTTTTTCTTAGTATATGTCTTTAGCTATAATTGACTTGAGCGAAGTTCTTGCTTTCCCCTTAATTCTCGATTCAAACCGCTCCCTTGGGACTCGACCCCAACTCACTAGTTGGGTTATATTGCTATTGAACGATCGTTGATGGTTAGTATTGGATGAAGCGTTATTGATACGTCAAATAAAAAATGGCGCCGCTGCCGGAGAGTGGTATTAGTTGATAATTTTTAGTTAAGTTAAATTTTTCCCTTGTTAATTATAGTCCTAGTTACTTAATTTTCAGTTTTGTTTTTGCTTGTTTGTGTATTGCAACAAGAAAGATGAGTGTGAATGGTAACTATAGGTACCAAACGGATCACCCCTTTTTGAAATTATTGAATCTTATGGATAACCTCCTAACGTTCAAGCAAGTGGGGGTGAAACTATCCATGAGATGTGGCCTAGGTTTAAGGCATTACTACAGCAATGCCCAGCTCATGGAATGCCCGATAAATTGTTGCTGGAATGCTTCTATCGGGGTCTTGGTCCTAACAATAGAAGCGTTAAACTCTTTGCAGGTTGTTTGATACAACAACCCTATGAAGTGGTAGCCAAACTCCTTGATGACATGATTAAGACCAACAAGGAGAATGTAACGACCCGAGAGCACCTCCAAGTCGTAACACGGCGTACTCGACCCTTCGGAGGTCTTATACAAGCCCTTAGCATATCATGAACATTAAAGCATATAAAAATAGCGAAAAATTTAAACCTTTTCTTTACAATCGAAGTCTTCATAAAATAAGAGAGAGTATATGACAATATGTCTCAAACCATCTATAACATTTAGAATAACAACTCTTTCATAACAACTTAGGGACACGACCCTTACATAATAATTACTAGGGACACGACCCATACACAAGTCTAAAGACATAAAACATAAAGACATAATGACATAAGTGTACGTGGTAGGTTCATCCTCGAAACTCTGAGGACTCCCCAAGTCTTCATTCCCAAGCTCCTTAGAAACCCAACTTCCATGCATAAGACATCACATCACCTAAGCCTACACTTTGTGAAAATGTAGAAGAAATATGGGTTAGTACAACACACGTACTAAGTATGGAAGCCATGCAAAAAAACGATTAAAACATTCTTAAAAGGGGACATTTAGTTAAAACCATGCTTTATGCACATTTTGAACATCATCTTGAAAGAGTTGGAGAATCACAAGTCACAAGCAATTCACATATAGTTTATCAAAGCACAAAGGATAATAACATCACCATAAGAATAGTCTCTAAACATAATCTTAATATAATATTACTCATTACAAGACATACTACTCAAGCATATTCAATCATTAAGACCATTACATCATAATATAATAACAACATAAGTAACCCTAGGTTCTACTTGTGCAATGCATAGGTAGGGTCCATAGTCCTACCTACACTAAGTATTACCTTTGGATCACCATACTCATACTTATCGTACATTGGTCTTATCCGTTGGTCATATACATAGTAAGGTGACATTCACAAACATTAGTTCATATCAAGAAAATTCAATCATTAACATAATACAATTAAAGCATGCATTATTCATAATAATCATAATAAGATAGAACAACACCATTAAGGCATAGTTCATATAACATGTTCATATTATACATCTTAGTCATAATTCAAATAGTCCATATCATAGGCAAACCATCTTCATAAAGATCATACACAACATAACTTCAACATACATAAGTCATAATCATCATAATCATAAGAGAAACACTAGTACAACCATCCCTTAGGATCCCACAAGGGCAATGCGTAAGAGAAGTCCCATACCCTCCCTTACACTATGTAGAAACCTTTAAGAAATCCCTAGTAAGAGTTCACACCTTTCATACCTTCATTTCCTTTTATATTAGGAAAATATTGCAATAACCAACATAGACCATGAGAGCTACATGGAATCCGGTGTTCTACTCCCACACTGAAAAGAGAGGGTTAACACTTGCCTAAGGTGTAACCATTCGTACATAGCTATCTAGGTGGATCCACTAAGTTAGAGTCCTATGTGGCACATAGTTAAGGGTCAAGGAGATTGCTTCAAGAAACCCTAACTTACTAAACGTGCAGGTTTCCATCTCATGAGACAACACATACCGTGGGTAATCCGGACTTGCTAAATGTGAGGAAACCTATGTGGGGAGCCGGACTTACTAAACGTGAGACCCCAATCTCATTTACATGCCCTTTCAGTGCTAAGCGTCTAATTCCCTTTTGTAATCATCTTTAGTCATCACATAAGTCCACATTAGCCTTTACTAGACTCTTATGTAGACATCTTACCATAATAGCTCATATGTGTTCATAAGTGAGTAACAATCCTTTCATCTTAGAAACACTTAGCAAGTGAGTAAACCTTTCACTTTACATTATACTATAATCATGAGAACTACCTTTCATTCATATAACAATCATACCATAACATACATACATACATCCTAGCATACATAGTAATATCTTCATGGTCATGTACATTTCATGCATAATAGTATGTAAAGGTGCATATGAGAATTAGCCTTTCAATTGACACCATAGACATCATATTCATATTTATGTATGGAGTGTGTGTGCATGATTGTCCTCACAATGGCACAACAACAACAACATTAACATCATAGACACCTCCCTTGTCTAGGGGGGGTCATAACATATACATAATATCCCAACTCATGCACAATTCACATATATTGCATTTAAGGATCTTAGATCATGTAAGTCACATATCTAATATTCATCATTCAAGTACATCATTCATGGCATGTATCATTTGTGGATTATGTGGGTAGGGTCCTTCCACAAGAGAACCTCATAAAATTTAACATATAGACCATATCATGTTCATAACATCTCATTCATATTCATAATGTATCATACTTAGCCATATATAGGGTTGTAGGGAAGAGGGACCTTGTCTCAACACTACAATTCATACTAACAAGTAAGCACCTCCACCATAAGTGGATCAATCCATTCATTCAAAGGATATATAATAAGTAAACATCTCCCTCACAAGTGGATCAACAATTCAATGGAAGGCTACATACCAATTGAAAACCTTCATTCATATCCATCAAGGCTTTCTTCAAGATTCAACCCTATTTTCTTGATATTCATACATCATATAGGATAACCTCATAATACAATAATGAATTTCATAATAACATACTAGATTCTCATCCTTCAATCATCATTCAACACAAGCTAGGTTTAAGAATTGAGAAAGAAAAGGGAAATCATGGGTCTGGTGGGGAATTGTTCAAAAACCATAAGTATTACGTGAATTCATCCACAAACATTCATATATAATCATAAATAACCATTATAGATCAATGGAATAGATTTTAGAAAGAGACGCACGAATTTGATTGAAAACCTAAAAATTGGGGATCATTGAAAAGTTAGTTGAAAGGGCTTCTTGGTGATAGCTAACCAAGAATAAAGGACTCCCATACCTTAGCCTTAGAATCCCACAAATTTCGTGATGAAACGCTTCCATCTCCTAACCTTAGCTGATCTTCTTCTATGTTCTTCAATGGAGGTTTTGGGAGAGAAGATTTTTGGGAGGGAAAAGGAGTTGTGAGATTTTATTTGGGTCTTGGAATAATTGATTTAATTGGGTGAGTTTTGGGGTTAAAATGACTTAAATAGGGTCCTAGGCTTGGGAAAAAAGAGATATCCTTGAGTTAAAACAATTGGGAAAAGACCCAATAAGTTACTTGCTGGAAATTGCCGAAATGGCATCACTGAAGTCTTCACGGACCGTGATCATCACCACGGACCGTGAAACGGGTCGTGAAGATTTTCAGCCTGACAGTGCTTCACTATTTTGGGCATAACTTTTTACTCCGAGATCAAAATTGGGCAAACTCGGTGGCGTTGGAAAGAGGACTCAGAGACCTTTATTCTATAGGTTATAGCACACATAATTCGTTTTGAGCTAATATATATGACTATTTGAAGTTGACCCTATACTCTAAGTCTAATGGAGAGCCCTTCACGTGAGGCTCCACGAGCCGTGGTGCCTACCACGAGCCATGGTTCCTCTCGTGGTCATGATACAGTATCTAGGAAACCTTCCCCTTAAGCCCTAAAAATCTAAGGCACCACCACGAGCTGTGGTCATCACCACGAGCCGTGAAGTGGCTCGTGTGGAGGGGTTGTCTTTGGGCAGCCTTTGTTTAGCCACTGCCTAGCCTACCACGAGCCACACCACGAGCCATAGTGGTGGTCGTGGAAGGTGAGGCAGTGTCCATGAAAGAGTGGACTGCCCTAGTCCTCTTCCTTGGCTCTTGTCACGACCCAAGCCTAGGGCCTAGACGTGACATGGAGAATGAGAAACCCGAAGGAACCCCAAACAAGCCTCTCAAACTTGTCATCACACTTCATCGGTCGCGGAAGTACAAGCAACATTAATTAACGGGAAATAGGGACTAAGGGCAAACCATTTCAAAAAGACATCATAGAACAAGAGTCAAGCTCATTTACAAAATACTTGTCAACGCACACCTCTACATACATAGATAGGACGGGGGCCATGACATACTACCGGCTCCCCTCATAGTCAAAATACAATTGCAAGCTAAAGTCTCATAACATAGGAGTAGGAAACATAACATAGCCCTCGAATCATTGAGGACTCACCAACAAACTCAGATAAGCACCGTACTAGCCACGTGAATGGAGAGAAGGATCAAGAGTAGCTCCGGTCCCTACATGGTGACATCATGTAGGCAAAATATGCGTTAGTACTTGGAATGTACTAAGTATGCGGGGTGTAACACAACAATAGACAAGGACACAATCGAAATACAAGAAATAGTTTCATAGGCATTATGAATAACAATATGAGGATGCATGATCAAAGTGAAGTCAAAACATGTTTAAGTAAATCTATACTAATAGTAGATATCATATGTGTATGCATGATCCAACCAATCTATAACCCCAACTTAGGATGGGGGATGCCGTTCACACCCGGACACCCTGGTGGCAAGGTATAAACCTCTCACATGGTTGATGTTGGTCACACCCCAAGCATCCTAGGTGGTGAGATATAAACCTCTCACATGGTTTAGTTATGTTCAAGGAGGAACTACCTTCTTCTATTCATAACACACCAACATCAACATTTCTCATGTTCATAGGAGGAACTACCTTCCCCTAGTCATTACATGGTCCATACATCATTAAACACATATGCAAGTTTCCATGTTCAATAGCACTCTTTCACGGAGGAACTTCTCAACTCCTTACTAAGTCATGCTCATAACTTATTTTCATGAAGTACAATAGATCACTTATAACCAATGCACTACAACATGAGGGAAACAACTCATACAACTCATACAACTCATCTTTATTCAAAAACACAAGTTTTTATGGAAATGCACAAACCTCATTAATTCACATTAACATGGGAGGAACTACCTCCTCCACTCTTTAGGCAAGTTTCCACCACTACATAAGGAGCTAACATGCAATTTCATAAGGACACATTCTAGCATGTTCATTAATTCACATCATGAAGTCAAGTATGCAACTTAGACATATTTCATTTCATTGGAGGAATTTCCTTCTCCAACTGAAATCATGCTTATCATATCATCTTAGGCCAACTATGCCATTATTTCTCAAAAGCACATTTAAACCATTCACCTCATGAATCACATAGGTTTCTTACTCTAATTGCCTATCAACATAAGGAACATGAGACATGAAAACTCATTTTACCTTAAAACATGTCTTCACAAGAACACATTTATCATAAGGAAATCATGAGAACACCTAAGTCACAAATGACTCCTAAAACATAACATAAGCCCATCTAGGAACTCTTAGTCTCAAGCTAGGATAGGAATGGAAGAAAGAGATGAGGATGTTGGGATTTCAACAAGTCATGCTTTCTAAGCACACTATCGCCTCCTTAGGAGGAAGCCCTCACTACCACCCTCAGGAAAACTTCTTTCAAGCATTCCTAAAGATATAACAAAACTCCATTTTGCCCTCTTTGCAAAAGTCTATGGTCCTCATCATCTAGAAATACCACCCTCATATGACACAATAAATACCAAATCTAAAATAGGAAGAAATTGCACTCAAATGTCATCTTACTCAAAAGGTGATAACTAATACACACTCAAGAGCCCCATACTCTTCTAACCATCTGAGCCCTATCTTCAATAAAAACACACCAAGTATGCAACTCATCCATACTAAGAGTCACATCAAGGCTTAACATGCCAAGTTTCACTAAGTCAACAAGAGTATTCCTAGGGGAACAAGGTAAGGGATATTCTTCACAAACCCTTTTTTCTAACTTTAAACCATTAACTGGGGTAAAATCCGAAAAAGGTTCTATTAATTCTTCCGGAGAACTCTAAATCACATAGCCTCATAAGGCATCATGCTAAGTAAGGTAATATCAGAATACAACATAGCACTTACTCTCACATGAAATTACCAACATACCGGTACCTTTTTCCAAAAAGTATTCCAAGTCAACCCTAGTAGCATCCCTTTCTAAGGCCTTCACTAGGATATTACTCAAGGTCTCATATAAGTCTACCACTCCGGGTCTAGGTTGGTCAAACTCATTAAACCACATAACGTGAGAATCCAAGCAAACCTATTTCATAAACATCAAGGGTACTCAAATGACTTTACCATCTAAGCACATTATCCCTCACTTGGGGTAAGCCTAAACAAACTCTTTACAACATTCCTTCTTTCAATTCTAAGGTCGGAGCATGTCAAAACTAAACCTTCACACTCACAATACAAGATGAATCTAAGCCATAGAGTATTACACGTTTAACCTTCCTCAAGGAATCTACTCACTCAACAACCCTAGGCACCACCTAAGCACATCTATTCATCAAAATCCAACACATTATAAACTCATTAGGGCTAAGTTGGGTTATACCAATAACGACATATGGTCATAACTAAACCCATGAATACTAAAATCAACACAAAAGTTCACCACATCCTATTTATCAAGTCACAAAAGACAAGAGTTATCAGAATTAGTCCTACAAGGTTCATCACCTTAGATATCTCATCTATGGACTCTAGAGGATCTTCCTCTACCTTTGACCCATAGAAATTTCAGAATTCAATAAAACATAAAACACATACCGGAACCCTTAAGATCCACTACCACTCACTCTTTGAGACTTAGGGGTAGACATCCTTTCTTAGTTAAACCTTAGATGAACTTAGAAGAGTTTTGACCAAGAAACCTTTCTGTTTTCACTAAAGTTGGATCAAGACAACTCTAGACCATGTCAACCCTTATCATCACTTTTGGTGGGGTCTACCAACCAACTATGCCTAGGTATTATCTAAGCACTCTACTTAAGTGACCATACTTAAGATCAATCTTAAAATACAACAACTAACCCTTTGAAGTTGGTCAACACTTACACTTCTTATTCTTCACCTTAACTAGATGGTACATGCAACCCTCAAAGTCAACTTTAAAACACAACATAATCCCAACCTAGGGCATAGAATTTCTTTTCCCATTTCCACTCTCGGATAGGCTCCTTTGGGAATCAACAATTTGACCATACGGGTTCTACCATCAACTAAACATAACCTCACAATTACTTTGCTAGGTAGGCACACTATCTCCCCCTTTGGAGTAAGCCTACACAAGTTCTTCTAACCAACACAAAGGCAATTATGAAGCATTATTCATACAAAATACAACTTCACAATCTATTCCATCAAAGTTCACAAGTCACATAGCCATAATTGGCATTACAACCACTTGCTCCTTCTAGAATGAACCCTTCAAGTGGTCCAACTCTAAACACCATAAGGCAAGGAATAAAAGAGAGAGTTTATAAATCTATGGCACGACTTAGAGAATGAAGAAGTGAAGTTTCCTAATGTCCTATAGCCTCTCGCTCATAGATGTGTCGCGACTCACACCGATGAACAAGACTCTACTAGACGTGGTTTGAGACATCCTAAGACCATTTCAAAACCTTATGCTTTGATACCAAGTTTGTAACGACCCGAGAGCACCCCTTAGTCGTAACACGGCGTACTTGACCTCTCGGAGGTCTCATACAAGCCCTTAACATATCATGAACATTAAAGCATATGAAAATAGCGAAAAATTTAAACCTTTTCTTTACAATCGAAGTCTTCATAAAATAAGAGAAAGTCTATGACACTATGTCTCAAACCATCTATAATATTTAGAATAACAACTCTTTCATACCAACTTAGGGACACGGCCCTTACATAATAATTACTAGGGACACGGCCCTTACACAAGTCTAAAGACATAAAACATAAAGACATAATGACATAAGTGTACGAGGTAGGTTCATGCTCGAAACTATGAGGACTCCCCAAGTCTTCATTCCCAAGGTCCTTAGAAACCTAACTTCCATGCATAAGACATCACATCACCTAACCCTACACTTTGTAAAAATGTAGAAGAAATATGGGTTAGTACAACACATGTACTAAGTATGGAAGCCATGCATAACAACCATTAAAACATGCTTAAAAGGGGACATTTAGTTGAAACCATGCATTATGCACATTTTGAACATAATCTTGAAAGAGTTGGAGAATCACAAGTCACAAGCAATTCACATATAGTTCATCAAAGCACAAAGGATAATAACATCACCATAAGAATAGTCTCTAAACATAATCTTAATACAATATTACTCATAACAAGACATACTACTCATGCATATTCATTCATTAAGACCATTACATCATAATATAATAACAACATAAGTAACCCTAGGTTCTACTTGTGCAATGCATAGTTAGGGTTCATAGTCCTACCTACACTAAGTATTACCTTTGGATCACCATACTCATACTTATCATACATTAGTCTTATCCATTGGTCATATACATAGTAAGGTGACATTCACAAACATTAGTTCATATCAAGAAAATTCAATCATTAACATAATACAATTAAAGCATGCATTAATCATAATAATCATAATCAGATAGAACAACACCATTAATGAATAGTTCATACAACATGTTCATATCATACATCATAGTCATAATTCAAATAGTCCACATCATAGGTAAACCATCTTCATAAAGATCATACACAACATAGCTTCAACATACATAAGTGATAATCATCATAATCATAAAAGAAACACTACTAGAACCATCCCTTAGGATCCCACAAGTGCAATGCGCAAGAGAAGTCTCATACCCTCCCTTACACTATGTAGAAACCCTTAAGAAATCCCTAGTAATAGTTCACACCTTTCATACCTTCATTTACTTTTACATTAGGGAATATTGCAATAACCGACATAGACCATGAGAACTACATGGAATCCGGTGTTCTACTCCCACACCGAAAAGAGAGGGTTAACACTTGCCTAAGGTGTAACCATTCGTACATAGCTATTTAGGTGGATCCACTAAGTGAGAGTCCTATGTGGCACATAGTTAAGGGTCAAGGAGATTGCTTCTAGAAACCCTAACTTACTAAACGTGGGGGTTTCCATCACATGAGACAACACATACCGTGGGTAATCCGGACTTGCTAAACGTGAGGAAACCCATGTGGGGAGCCGGACTTACTAAACGTGAGACCCCCATCTCATTTACATGCCCTTTCGGCGCTTAGCATCTAATACCCTTTTGTAATCATCTTTAGTCATCGCATAAGTCCACATTAGCCTTTACTAGACTCTTATGTAGACATCTTACCATAATAGCTCATATGTGTTCATAAGTGAGTAACAATCCTTTCATCTTAGAAACACTTAGCAAGTGAGTAAATCTTTCACTTTACATTATACTATAATCATGAGAACTACCTTTCATTCATATAACAATCATACCATAGCATACATACATACATCCTAGCATACATAGTAATATCTTCATGGTCATGTACATTTCATGCATAATAGTATGTAAAGGTGCATATGAGAATAAGCCTTTCAATTGACACCATAGACATATCATATTCATATTTATGCATGGAGTGTGTGTGCATGATTGTCCTCACAATGGCACAACAACAACAACATTAACATCATAGACACCTCCCTTGTCAAGGGGGGGTCATAACATATACATAATATCCCAACTCATGCACAATTCACATATATTGCATTTAAGGATCTTAGATCATGTAAGTCACATATCTAATATTCATCATTCAAGTACATCATTCATGGCATGTATCATTTGTGGATTATGTGGGTAGGGTCCTTCCATAAGAGAACCTCATAAAATTCAACATATAGACCATATCATGTTCATAACATCTCATTCATATTCATAATGTATCATACTTAGTCATAGATAGGGCTGTAGGGAAGAGGGACCTTGTCTCAGCACTACAATTCATACTAACAAGTAAGCACCTCCACCATAAGTGGATCAAACCATTCATTCAAAGCATATATAATAAGTAAACATCTCCCTCACAAGTGGATCAACAATTCAATGGAAGGCTACTTACCAATTGAAAACCTTCATTCATAGCCATCAAGGCTTTCTTCAAGATTCAACCCTATTTTCTTGATATTCATACATCATATAGGATAACCTCATAATACAATAACGAATTTCATAATAACATACTAGATTCTCATCCTTCAATCATCATTCAACACAAGCTAGGTTTAAGAATTGAGAAAGAAAAGGGAAATCGTGGGTCTTGTGGGGAATTGTTGAAACACCATAAGTGTTACATGAATTCATCCACAAACATTCATATATAATCATAAATAAAAATTATAGATCAATGGAATCGATTTTAGAAAGAGACCCACGAATTTGATTGAAAACCTAGAAATTGGGGATCATTGAAAACTTAGTTGAAAGGGCTTGTTGGTGATAGCTAACCAAGAATAAAGGACTCCCATACCTTAGCCTTAGAATCCCACAAATTTCGTGATGAAAAGCTTCCATCTCCTAGCCCTAGCTGATCTCCTTCTATGTTCTTCAATGAAGGTTTTTGAGAGAGAAGATTTTTGGGAGGAAAAAGGAGTTGGGAGCTTTTATTTGGGTCTTGGAATAATTGATTTAATTGGGTGAGTTTTGGGGTTAAAATCACTTAAATAGGGGTCCTAGTGTCATGTCCCGCCACACCATAGTTAAATTTTGCGTTCGGATAGGGGCGGAAGGGTCTAGAGTTGTGGAGAGGTTTGCAGAGAACTCTAGAACCTTTTGGATAATTCAAGAAGGCTAGAGAATTCCTTAGAATTCTCTAGAATAATTTAGATAGTTTCCAAAGAAAGCCTTAGAATTCTCTAGAGTATGTAGAGAATTCTAGAGAGGGGCTTTTGTGTAAATATCTTAGGGACTTGTAAGTAATTTTAATTTACACTTTAGTCCTTAGGAGTTAGTATAAATAAGGGGTGCCATTCATTTGCAAGGCATCCAACCAAGAATCCAAGCAAGCAAGCAACTTGTAAAGCATTCTTCCAAGCAATATAAGCCTTCTCCCAAAACTCTCTTTGTTCTTTCTAAGTCTTTATTTAAGCATTCTCTTAGCGATCTTAGTCGTAAAGGGCTTACTTGAGCTTACAAGATCGTGAAAGATTCGTGAGTAAGTTGTCAAGTGCCGCACGGAGCTTTAGTAAGACTCTAAGTCCATGACACTAGGCTTGGGAAAAATGAGATATCCTTGAGTTAAAACAATTAGGAAAAGACCCAATAAGTTACTTGCTAGAAACTGCCGAAATGGCATCACTGAAGCCTTCACGGACCGTGATCATCACCACGGACAGTGAAATGGGTGGTGAAGATTTTCAGCCTGACAGTGCTTCACTATTTTGGGCATAACTTTTTACTCCGAGATCGAAATTGGGCAAACTCGGTGGCATTGCAAAGAGAACTCAGAGACCTTTATTCTGTAGGTTATGGCACACATAATTCGTTTTGAGCTAATATATATGACCATTTGAAGTTGACCCTATACTATAAGTCTAATGGAGAGCCCTTCACGTGAGGCTCCACGAGCCGTGATGCCTACCACGATCCGTGGTGCCTCTCGTGGTCATGATACAGTATCTAGGAAACCTTTCCCTTAAGCCTTAAAAATCTAAGGCACCTCCACCAGCCGTGAAGTGGCTCGTGTGGAGGGGCTGTTTTTGGGCAGCCTTTGTTTAGCCACTGCCTAGCCTACCACGAGCCACACCACGAGCCGTGGTGGTGGTCGTGGAAGGTGAGGCATTTTCCATGAAAGAGTGGACTGCCCTAGTCCTCTTCCTTGGCTCTAACCCTCTAACTTAGCCCTTGCTTAGTCTACTAGTTTCTGGACGTCATGGTTGTTTCTTGACGTTTGATCTTTAAAATCACCAAACTAGCTTCAATAGCCATTTTTCATCGTTTAAATATGTTTCCAACCATAAACTAACATGTGAGGCTCTAGGTCAACCTACTAGATTCAGTCAAACCTTAGCTAGGTCTTACTAGCATCGTACGGGGTGTTACAGAGACAGAAGGATCAAGAATGGGATGCACTACTGACTCAGCTGGATGTCTTATACGAGAAAGTCATGGACTTGGAAGCAATGTCAACGAAAAAGGACAAGCACTTTCCCCCTCGAGAGAGTAAAAAGGTGAAGAAGTAGGAGGGTGGACAAAATGAGGAAGTCCTCTCACTCATTCTACACAAGATCGAAGAAAGAGATAAGGTGTTGAATGAGATAAAAGAGAATATCGAAATGCTGAATCATATGACAACCTCTCATTCCATGATTATTCAGCTACAAGTCACCCAGATAAACCAAGTGTTTTTGTGCCTCTACTCACAACATAAAGAGGGGTCTCCTGGTGACACCATGTCCGACCTCAAAAATGTGGTTTAGGTGTTGACTTGTGTCGTGCCACAATGTTAACAAAGGCGCTG
Source organism: Solanum verrucosum (assembly GCF_900185275.1). Taxonomy (NCBI): domain Eukaryota; kingdom Viridiplantae; phylum Streptophyta; class Magnoliopsida; order Solanales; family Solanaceae; genus Solanum; species Solanum verrucosum. The sequence continues at coordinate 313,648 of NW_026020391.1, forward strand.
CTTGGGAAGCAACCCAAGACTCCTTCTCGCTCTATTTTTGCTTTAAGAAATAATGTTGTGTTGTTTGTGTAGGTCAAAGTGGGAAAGATTTTGAAAAGTGCAGGTTGGCGAGTAAAAAATTCATTCGGCGCATCGCCGAAGAGGTTGGCGATCCAGACCTAGACCATCGTTGAACTCAAGACAAATTTAAAGAGGAGTCTGTAAAACTCGGCGAGCCCAGGAAATTATTAGCGAGTCCCCGACTAATTCGGCGATCGTAATCTATACCGCTGTTTGGACCCCTAAATCAACTGAGGGCCCTGTAACACTCAGTAAGATAAGTGACTGTCACGTCTCAAATCCCATTAAGATAGACAGGCACCCGATGCCCTAAAGTCCCGAGAGAACCAACATGTAACCTGTGCTTACTATGCATATAACTATGACAATCTTGTGACAAGTTCACATAGGATGCAGCGATACGAATCAAGATAAGTAGACCCAAAACTTATAAACAAGACTTAGCCGTTGAGGCCACAACTTGTTAAGACGCAACTGAACCATAAACATAAGTCTACAAAGCCTCTAAAAGATAGAAAAGTATAGAGTAGGTCAGGACAGACCCCGCCTTACTCTTAACTACGATACAATAACCAAAATGAATCTACCAAGGACTCAATAAAGCTCTGAATCAATCTGCAGCTCACCAAAAGTAGTTGAGTGTCATGTGCTCCTACTGAGGAGGTCTACTAGCTAAAGTACTTGTGCCTACAGCATGATGTGCAACGTCCCCCACGAGGGACGTCAGTACAAGAAAATGTACTAAATATGTAAGGCAATAACATATATAAAATAAGAGTTCGAATGAAACCAAGTATCAATATATGTGTGTATAAATCAGAACAGAAGACCACCTTTGTTAACTCTTGTGGGATCATGTATGTTACATTCTTGTCTTTAACTTTCTGTGTGTTATGATCTTTGTAAGGCATGTGATACGAATGACCAGCTTATCAGTGGTAGAAGAGGATGACCCATGCTAGGCATTTTAACCCTTGGGATGCGGTCCTCATAATTACGCAAATTGGGATCGGCCCATGCTAGGCTTTCGCCCCTGAGCTACCATTCTTAATTATACAGATTTCTTTACTTAGATTCTTTAATCTTTGAGATTGCTGTTTTGGTGGTCAGAATCATTTTTTATATTTGGAACTACGGACCAATAGTAGAAGACATGAAAATAATACTTCAAGGCAGTAACAATGACATAGGGATCTATGTAACATCAATGCATTACTTGTGAGCTTAAATGACACAGTTGACTTCAATTGACTAAGAGGAGGTTTCACCAAACTTGCTTTTGCAAATACCATTTCTATACCAGCACAGAGGAGGATAATTACACAAGTATAGAGTACTGAAAATATAATGAAGTAATTCTATACACTAAGGAGAGGGGAAAATATTGTTAGGTTTTTGGAAATCATACGCTACCATTATGTTTCCTTTACTAGGAATAGAACTTAGGAAATTCACTTATTGATATTAATCTCAAGTATCAGATTTCATGCCGAAGAATATTGAATCGAATAGCCTTTCATACCTTATCCTCTAATCAGTACAACTATCACGATTCAGCCTCCCCTTTCAGGTTTTAATCTACAATATAAGTCATGATAAAGTTATATTAGCAGCTATCACACCGTGAGCATCGTAAAACAGTAGCTAACTTTGATAGATAATGAGCCCATATAGCCCTTAAAATAATATGTATCACCACACCCTCCTTCTCTGCCTAATACATACATTATATATCTTTTTCCAAGATTACCCAAACACTGCACCAACAACAATACATATAAAACAACCTCAAATATTCTTTATCATACAACCAATTATTGAACTCACCACCCCCTTGAGTTCTTTATGATAACACACCCATAATTCCTCACTTAAACTCATACATAAGGAGGAAGAAAATGGAGCAGTCACCTTACCTCAATTTCTGCAACTTCTCCTTATAACTTGAATTCCACTAGAACTTCAACTTCCCTTCACACTTAAACCAAAGAAGAAGAGAAAAGTATCTTAATAACCAAGTAAGTGAGCTGTTCTGGAAATATTATGCCTTTATACCTATACTTGAGCATGAATAACATATTTTCCTAATCATCCATGGTAGAACTAAGCTAAATCCATAAGTATTTTCACTTACCTTGTCTTGCAGAGATGATGGTTTCTTTAAGAACCCTAGAAAAACTTTAAGGCTGGTGTTTAATCCTTAACAGAAAAGAGAGAGAAAGAGTTTGAGTTAATCCTCAATAATGTGTGTTAAAATGAGTGAGAATAATAACCAATATATTTTTATATTGAGCTTTCTTCATCTTTAAGAATATCCACTAGAAAGCTTCATTTTCGGTCACTAATTGGTCAAGTAGGTGATGCACCTACTTATGTACATCAAGGAGCTCAAAAGGTAAAATTAGGTGATGCACTTACTTGCTTTCACTTGGGCTTAAATATTGGGCCTTTACAGATTTGGCTGTTGGGCTTAAATTTCATTTTCCTTTTATTCAACTTATTTTGGGCCTCAAGTGAGTCCTTCAGCATAGGCCCAAAACTGATCCATAAACCTTGGCATTTTAAACTAGATCCATATAGCTCAAGTAGGGGATGCACCTACTTGTTCCTTTGGACTGGTCAATAAGTCAAAATAGGTGATGCACCTACTTGTCACCTACTAGTGTAGTTAAGTCAAGCAAGCAACTCACTTATTTTATTCCATTTTCTAAATATTAATCCCTTTCTCTTTCACTTAGCACTTAACTTTCAACTTTAAACTCAATTATCACCTTACTATCTCTTTAAATACTCCTGTTGGAGTTAACTTGTAGTACACATGCTGAAACGTGCAAGGCATGACATTACCTTCCGAGCTAGTTTAAACCAACACTAATCATATAAGAATTATGGTCCCTCACCTATATTATAAGGCTATGTAAAGTATCACAAGAATATAACAAGCATATGCGTATTACAGGCTGTTACATCCTTCCCCCGTTAAAACATTCATCCTCGAATGTTAGCATGGTTATCTAGCCCAAACAGGTTCAAGCCTAAGTTAGTACTGCTAATAATCAAATAATACATATAGACTTGTACTTACTTGTCAACTCCTCAACTACTCATCTTCATCCTTCTCATCGATCTGAAAGAGATGAGGATACTTCAATTTCATTGCTTCTTCCGCTTCCCATGTAACTTCTCACTACAACATTTTAGGCCTACGACCACCCAAGTAGAGTGTAGCCTAAACTAGCAAAGAGTGTGACCTTTGATAAAAGGCTACACTTTTGGACTTTAAGTAACACTTTTCCATGGGTGGCCGAAAGAGGGATAACCTTAGAGTTTAGGCAACACTTTTCAAGTGTTGCCTTATCAGCTATGCTTAAAAGCGTAGCCTAAAAGGCAAAATGGCAACGCTTTTATGTACCTCAAATAGTAACATTTCTATCTCATACAACTACACTTTTAAGCGTGGCCTTAGCTTCCTTAAATCCTACGATTTGTAAGTGTTTCCTTTTCTATCTAATGTATGACAACAATTTTAAAGTGTTGCCTTTTTCTATCTAATGTATGACAACACTTTGAAGTGTAGTCATTGCCCATGTGCATACCACAATTTACAGTCCAATGAGTGTGGCCATATCATTTTGGCTATAAAATATTTATATGCCACAATTTCTAATTAAAAAACACCAATATTATTTTGCAATAAATAATCTCAAGCATTAAATGGGCTCATAAGTAATTCAAATATATAGATATGCAATAAACTTCAGAAGATAGTACGTCTTGTGTACTTACACATATACAACAATATTCTAAATATGTGTACACAATTGTTCAAAAAGTACTCTTACAATAGTTCAATATATTCTAGCAAAGAATATATTTCACAAAATCAAACATAATGTATTCAAACTTTTACAATAGTTCAAAAACTCTTCATCAGCCACTTCAATGAGATCAAATTGACTTGTAGCGACTCTTCAAATTTCATCACCTCCATTTCCCTACACATTTAGAATTTATGACAAATCAGATTGCAACAATTATAGAAGAGGCAAAGATTTCCACATTCCACATTGCACAACAGTTCTGGATTTTAAATTTTTACAGAAATATGTGGTCCAATTTGTGAAGCTGCACTATTTTTCCAACAATACCCTCATAATCACACAGTTATAAAAAAACAGAGGAGCTGTTAATATTGTTATTGCATTTAATGGGTGGTGATTTCATTGTATTTCAACTCTCCTTTGACAGGTATGCTCACACCCAACATTAGCATCTTATTTCCACTCTCCTATTTTCTATTCCCCTATCCTAGTTTTTAAAAGTTTGAGTCATTCCTAGTTGAATTTACCAAAAGCATATCATGCACACATGTCGTATGCCTCCTTTGCTAGTTTCTCTAAGATATAAACTTGAATTTGGTTGATGATGGCCTAATAGATCTTGATGTTATGAGAGAACAGATGATACTAACACCAAAGTTTCAGGGAATGCATATCCATTAACTTACCAGAAATCTAGAAGTTACAACTTACAAAAACCTTTCTGGGTTTTTTATTATTTCCTTCTGGAAAATAATGCTTTGGAAGGGACACAAAATAAGTCAACTGCTTGTTGAGTTGATTTGAAAAAGACTTCAAAAGTAGATGTTTAGCTATATGAATCCTAGATGTTAAAAATAAGCATGGAACCTTATAATGCAACAACTATACATCAATTCAAAACTAGTTGCTTTAGCTATATGAATCCTCAATATTCATTTTCATTTCAATACCTGATGGATTTCCAGATTCCAGATTTCCAGATTTCCAAATTTCCAGATTTCTAGATTTCAGATTCCAGATTTCCAGATTTCTAGATTTCAAATTTCAAATTTCCTGATTTCCAGATTCCAGATTTCCAAATTTCCAGTGTGCAACTTTAACAGAAAAGTTGTGTAACTTTAACAGAAAACTGTCTATCAAACTGCACCTCCAGACCTTGTCCCGACCATTCTTGCGACTCAAATTCACTACCAGCCCATGGTTTCTAATCAACCAATCTAGAAACCCAACGCAAATGTAGAATTCACATTTTCATCTACTTGGGATCAGATTAGAGAGAAAAGAAACAAGCTCACAATTTTGGTCAACAACATTTCAAGTGTTTCTGCTGCTATAAACAAATAAAAGACACCATTGATCACATTTTTTTTGGCAGGGCACTTTGCTAGAAATATCTAAAATATCACTACCAAACATGGACTGTCGGATGGAGCCACAACTACACATAAAATCAGTAACCAAATCTACCATATCTACTCATAATAACTATAATGATCTTATTGTGCAAGATCAAACTAATAGCCAACAAGAACAACTGGACAACGTTGAGGAAAATACAATTGAGAGGTTCCAGAGGAGACAAAGTAAGAAAAAAGCCTTAAGGAACCAAGAAAATACCTTTTGAAGAACTGAATCATGAATTGACCCTGAAGAATGTGGAATATTTTTGCCCCTTATAGTTTGTGCGCTACTTGCATCAACAGGTGCAATAAGATTAGATCCAGCAACCCCTGGTATAGCTTGAACATTCAGTCTAGGATTGTTTTGTAGCAATTGACTGAAAAAATGTCATATTTCTACTCTCACTTCATTCATTTTTTCATTCATTTCTTCCTTCAGAGAACTGATTTCATTAGCATGCTTTTATTTTAGCTTGTTAATTTCTTCATCTTCTTTTATAGAACTTGTTGTCACTGATCTGCCATAACACCTAAGTCGGCCAGGTTGTTCCTTTCCAAGCACTGCCCTAAAGGCATCATCAGTCGTTTCCTCTGAAAATTGTGTAATGGACATACATAATATGATGTATTTATCGTAAAACTATTTATTTCATTGGACAAGACTAGGGAGTTAGCTCACTATATGTTCTTCCATAAAATGAAAAAGCAAAGCAAACTTAATATGTGATTACTTATATTGACTTGTCAATTTTCGCTTGATTTTAACGTCATAATTTCATTAAATTAGTGTTTTTTTTGGGAGGGGAAAGATATATTTTCAGAGTGACTATAACCAGGCGTTAGAAAATCATGTACAAGCACATGGCAAGCACCAAAGAAATGAAAGGTACAAAACACACAATGTCAAAATCACATAGAAATCGAAATTACTACAAAGGAATTGATTGCCTTTTGTCTTTCTCCTACTCATGATGTGGATAACAAGTTTGCACTTGTTGTTAGTACAAAATGAATTTCCCTTCATAAACTATTGTCAACCATGTATACTATTGGAATTGGAGCACAATGTGAACAAAAAACTTGGGAATTGAAACAATAAACTGACCACAAAAACATATCAACAATGAAAGATGGATAGCCATCCCACACTTTCCACCCCCCAAAAAAATAAAAAATAATATGAGATTAAAATAAAAGAAGCTCTTATATAATCATATGAAGGCTACATAGGATTTTTACCTTGAATATCTATCAAAAAATGATATTTTGAATTGATGTTGCATTAGAGACTATAAGTGCTCATTCCTCCTCTAAAATTACAGTTACAATAGATAAACCTATTGATATTTTTTACTACAAGACTATGTAAGTAACATAGCTGTTGATTTTTCATAAGACAATAGATAGATAGATATCACAGGCTACAACCATATGCATCCTTTGAGATTATGGGACAATAAAAGTGTGCGGTAACAATGCACATCTCCTGAGAGCAATCTAGCATTTAGTAGAATAAAACCAAGTACTCCAATGCACATTCCAAAAGCAAGATCAAGAAGAGAAACAACAAAACAAAACTTTGAATGACAAGTAGGGGTATAACAACAATAAATACAAATTCTCGAATATTTAAAGCGATATTCATCAGACCCGCGAAAGTAACTAATTAAGAAACACATATCTCATATTGAATCAACATCAACTCAAAGATAAATCAACTAAAAAGAAACAAACTAATCAAAACAGCTTTAAATAGTCACAATATCACTCTTAAAATAGAAGAGGCGAAAAGAGTACTATGAGGAAAGTGACATTACCTCGGGCAGTGAACTGAAACAAGAACGAGCAGGGAAACGATCTTCACCACGAGACTCGAACACTAACGACGGATGAGAATTCTGGGCAGAATCTCGGACTCAAACAAAGCTTGGGAAAACTGATCTGCGAAACGAATTAGAAAATGTGATACTCTTATCGACACTTAACTCTCCTTGCCTTGAATGTGTTTCTATATATATATTTTAACTATTTTCTTCAGTTGCTCTAAATATTTTTGCTCAAATAAATCCCAACTTTTTTCCAACCCCTAACAGTGAACTGAATTGATGAAGCTAAATTACTAGCACCACTCCTAAAAATCGTATAAAAACACAAGAATATCAAAACCCTAAAGCTAAAATTTAGACTTTCAAATATAGAATTTCTTACCTAATAAACCCTATTCCAACAAAATTTGTCTGAAATCGTGTTCACCCTTAGCTTCAACTAGTTTAGTTTGACCATTTCTCAAGAGTAGTTGCATTGCTAGTAGGCAGAAACTTCTTCGTGAATTCGACATCAGTGATCTATGACCATCCTTTCTTCTTTCCATTCCAAAAAGGAATAGTTGGCTGATAGGTGCCCAGCCCAGGTTGGGACATCATTCCTTTCTCCTCCTCTAGCTGCTGGTGAGGGGCAATCGACCGATCCCTGGAACCATATTTGTTGATACGTACATGGATTTTGAAGACTTGCCTACAGAAAACGACGAATTACTTTCTACCAGGCTCAAGAATTTACTTTCTATTACTTTCTATTTATTTTTATTTTTTTCTGAAAGTAGCGCAAGACGAGCAACGAGAAATTTGAGAGAAAAGCATGACGGAGAGACTAATTAGCTTCAGTTCATCTTGCCAACAACCCTAAATAATCAATTGTACATGATTTTTTACCCTTTCAAGAATTTTTACCACCTCTTATTTGTGTTGAATGTGGTTGTTCTTGTGTAAATTTGAGTATCGGTTTGAACAATACCGATGATTTGAAGTTGCATAGGCAATCTGTGAATTCTTTGCATCTCGTTGTGACTAGCCAAGTATCAAATTGAGTCTCTCGTAATGAACATTGCACATAACAAAAGTATGGAGTCTTGTTTGACATTAGTATCAATGCCTTGTGTGATGAACTTATCGTGAACCATGTGTGATGACACCTAGAATTTACCCCGTTGGTCCGATTGACTAAGTGATGCATAATTTCTTGAGATGATCTTAGGCAACTTTAAAGAGTGTGAACCAATTTGAAATTATACCTCTTTTATGGCTTACATTGTGAGTGTGTGAACCTCTTTTGAGCACCACTTGAGCCTTACCCTTTTCTTGGAAGAAACTTGATGAAAGCTTAACCTTTCTTGATCCATTACCCCTAATCCTCATGATTTGTGAGTTGTTTGAATAGCCAACTTAGGCCAAAAGCCTAAGTTGGGGGTGTGGTGAAAAGAGAAGGTAAATCAAGAAAATGCAATGAAGTCCCTTTTGCCCATGTCTTGAGAAAATTGGAACCCTTCCATATATAAAAAAAAAGATTGAAAAAGAAAAAGAAAGAAAAAGTTGTGGAATAAAGTTGTGAAAATAAAGAAAATGAGGTTTCCAATGATCCATGGAAGATGAATAAGAGGTGACTTTTGAGCTTGAATGAAAATGATGAAGAAAGGGAAAGAAGGTGTTTTTCACATCACATTTCATAAGGATTTCAGCCTATAAGCCTAAATGACCATACCTTTACACTCAACCCCATTACAAGCCTTGAAAAAGACCTTTTTGATCTTGAATGAGCGGAAGCAAAAGTCGATTGGAAAATAAGGGCAAACCTATGGGTGAATTCCTACATTGTGTTTCTCTTTGTGAGTGTGAGAGTTGATCTTCATTCCAAAACTTTAATTGATTGAACCATTGAGTGAATATGGAATCATTTTTTGTGTGAGGGCATTTGATTACCTTTGTTGAGCTTTAACTTGCATTTAAAGCAAGTATAGCGAGCTTGAGATTCTTTGGTAATGGTGAGTCACAACTTAAATCTTTGAGTGCACAATTGATCCTTACACGAGTAAGTTGAGGCTTTTTATGTGCATTCATGATTGAGTCTTGTGTAGCATTGTTTGAGACATCCTTTTTGAAATGCTGAACTTAAGTTTTACTTGAGGACAAGCAAAAGTTTAAGTTGAGGGTGTTGATGAGTCCATGATTTGGACTCTTTTTGGGCTTTATTTTGATAGATTTAGTGTCCTCAAATGCATATTTTGTCTCAATAACTGATGAAAATCCTTGAGTTTCAGGTATTTGGAGTTAGAGGCAAAGCATGGACACTATTGGGCAAAAAGAAACAAGGCAGCTGAAAAGACGAATAAAAGACGGCCTGAGGATCACCTAAACCATTAGGCGAGTCGCCGAATGGCTATGATTCACCTAATGTTCCAGTGTACCAAGCTCTGAAGGAGAAAATCGAGTCTGCGAGATAAAGGAGCAGTCGGCGAGTCACCAAATGATTCCGCGATGCTGTATTCCATCGCCTAACGTTACAGAACTTGAATTTGTTGGACGCCAATGCAGAAAAGCGATGAACCAGACCAAAGGAAGGATCGCCATATGGATTGGCGATCCCGACTAACTGCACTGAGTGGACCTTCAGAGCACATTTTTTGACAAAGTATAAATACTTGTTTAAATTTTTAGCTTAGTATCAGATTTTGTAGGGAATCATATTATTTTCAGTTTTTAGAACTTAGAGTTTTGGAGACATTGTTCTTGAGCTTAGAAAATTTGACGATTTCCATTTCTATACAATTGGAAGTGGGTATTGAAGATTCTTTATCTTAGCAGTGTGTAAAGACAATATCTATCGTACCCATTTCATGGAAACACTTTTCGGTATCGATTTCTATCTCTTTACTATGTCTAGCTAAAACCCCAATTAGTGGGGTGTAATTATGTGAATATGAGTTGAATTTACTGCTGGGTATTGCTAATTGATAGTTAATTTGCTATTTAAAGGTGATTTCGTTCAGTAGTTGTGTTTGAATTTAATGGGGTTATAGTTACAAATACAATTTTATCTTCGTATTTTTGAGTTGCTCGAAAGAGAGGTTTTAAAACCAAAACTACTGAATCGATAGTCGGTGTTTATTAGATTGTCTTGGGTTCATCTCGAGAGAGTGAATCCTAAACCCTCTCCCACACATTCAACTTGAGAGAGTAAATGGACTAAAGCGAAGGTTGTGCTTAATTGTTGCTTATCGGTGTTCGAGAGAAATCGATTTGATTCGAGATAAATTATTCGAGAGAAAATTTACCCCCACTAAAGTCTAGTTTAGTTACCAATTTACAACTATTTACTATCAATAGCATTTACCCAGTTGTTTATTTTAACCCATACTCCTATCATATCCCAAGAATCTCGTCTCCATATTCGTATTTCGTATTAATTGTTGTTTATGCTTGTGTCACCCTTTAATTTGATATGTTTTTCTTTGTATATGTCGTTAGCTATAAATGACTTGAGCGAAGTTCTTGCTTTTCTCTTAATTCTCGATTACAAACCGCTCCCTTGGGACTCGACCCCAACTCTCTAGTTGAGTTATATTACTATTGAACGATCGTTGATTCTTAGTGTTGGATAAAGTGTCATTGATACGTCAAATCAATGTTAAATTCTAAATTATAGTAATAAAAAATTTATTACTACACTGTAAATATTATGCTATAAAAGAAAACTCTGAATTTTATCCCCACAAAATGATCAATATACTTGTTTTTTTTTTCACGTTGTTTTTCTCTAATTTATTTATTTTTTAGTTTTTTTCTTCCTCTATATTTTTCAATAAAGTCTTTTTTTATTGACATTTTCTTTTGTTGTTCTACCTTATTTTTTAACACCTCATTTTTCTTTAGTTTATGTTTAAATATTCCTTAGAATTTAAATATTAAACGTGTTTTGGTACTTTATAATAGGCAATACATAAAAATGACCCTCAACTTGGTTTCAGCTGACAACTATGATGTTTAACTTTGAGTGTGCATCAGTAGACACTTAAACTTGTATAAAATTAAAGAAATGGGCACATTCATCTTGCATGACACCTTACACGGTAATTTTGTGTCCTATGTGGCGTCCTACGTGTATTATGTCATGTAGGACACGTGTGTCTACTTGTTCAATTTTATACAAATTTAACTGCCTACTTGTGTACACTCAAAGTTGGAGGGCATAGTTATCCGCTAAAGCCATGTTAAGAGTCATGTTTATGTATTATGCCTTTATAAAATTAGCGAAGTTCAACAATTTAATTCATACTATTACAAAGATTGCACTTATCTGTTAGATGGTACAATTTTTTATGACACTGTTGGTACATTCCAACTCCCATTTTTCTATAAACTAGAAGGCAGGCCCGTGCATCGCACGAGGCCCAACAATTTATTTTTTTAATGTATTCTGAAATATTAAATTTTATTGAGAAAACTGTATATAATAGCAAACTATTAATTCAAATTAAATGTTATGAACATAGTTTGATTTAATTGTACCCCATAGCAAACTGTTGCTATTTCACCTCTCTCTAGGTGAATCTCCCTCGCCACTCTCGTTCTCTCCCTCGCCTCTCTCGTTTTTTATACAAATCCCTCGCCTCTCATGAAACACTATAAACTTGATGTGAAAGGTTTACTCACGTATTAATGATTCTAAGGTTGAAAGGACATTCTCACCAAATGAATCCATGAGCTACTATGATAGCATGTTTGTTTGAGTGCTAGGCATTCTTCCATGAACATGAATTTAAAGTAAGGACTTAACATGAATATTAAAGGGAATTAAGCTTAGCACCGAGTGGATTTGAATATGAGATGGAAGCTTTTACGTCAGTTAGTCCGGCTTCCCAATATGGTTATCTCATGAGATAGAAACCTTTTACCTCAATTAGTCTGGGTTTCTAGTAGCAATCTCCTTATCCCATAACTATGTGCCCACATAGGTCTTTAGCTAGTGGATCCACCTAATTGCTAAACATGTTAGTTCTACCTTAGGCAAGTAGGACACCTCTTTTCTGTGTGGGGAATGACACCAGATTCCATGTAGCTCACATGTTCTATGTCGGTTAAGGCTATATTTCCCTACATGACAAGAACATGATCCATGACATGACAAGAACAAGAATATGAACTATGAAAAAGATCATGAGTTATGTACTATGATTACTTAAGAGGTGTTACTTAGTGTGAGTGGGGTATGAGACTTCACTCATGCATTGCACAAGTAAGTTTTGAGAGTGGTGGTGGTATGTGCTTTTATGACATGATGCTTTACGAGTTAATGCATGCTCTACATGAATATGAACCATGAATATGAACATGGACATGAACTGCACTTATGACTTCTTAATGAGCTTTGCTTAGTGTGAGTGGGGGTATGGGACTTCACTTGTACATTGCACAAGTAGACTTATAAAGGGGTTATGGTGTGGTTTCCTTATGCTATGAAGATATGTGAATCCGTGTATGCATGATATGAATTGTTGCCATGAATGACTCCTTGTCTATGAGAGTTGACCATGGATGAGGTCAAGGTAACTTATGCATGATTATGGTAGCCCAGGGTTGCTTATGAAATGGTTTGACTATGTAATTACTCTAAATGTGCATGATGACTTTTAAACTTGATAAATCATGATTTCAACTAAATGTTCCTTTTATGCATGTTTTAAGGATTTTTATGTATGACTTCCATATATAGTACATTATTTGTGCTAACTCATATTTTATACATTTTCTTATAAGTGTAGGTTCCGGTCGTTGAGGTTTACTTCTCCTTTCAAGTAAAGATTGGGTTGACTATTCTCCAAGCTTGGTGAGTCCTCATGGATCGAGGACAAGGATTATTCATTTCTAGTTTCCTTTTGTACTTTCCGTATTCAAGACTATGTTGTAAATGGCTATGTCCCTTAGATTGTATTAGATGGTTTCTTTGAGACAAGGTCTAGACTTTTATGTTTCTTTTATGAAAAAGACTTCTATTGTAAAAAGTTTTAACTTTTGCATCATTTCTATTTACTTATGTTCATGATTATCCTAAGAGCTTGTATGAGACCCCTTTGAGGTCAAGTACGCCGTGTTACATCTAGGGGGTACCCCTGGGTCGTGACAGCTTGGAATCTATATCTATGTCTATATCAATATATAATATAAAGCTAGATAATAGAAAAGTGATGCGGCACACCTCTCTTTGACCAAGGATCCTGTTTATCTTTTGTTCTCATTTTTTTCTATTTTCTTTTTTATTATTATTGTACAATAATGAATGTGTGAATTACTATCCCACTTATTCATATCCTTTAATGTAAGAACTTGATTATCTTTATTTCCATGACTTTTGATAATCATATCTCCTAATTAATAATAATAGTCATGTTCACAATATATTTCGGTATTCAATATCATGTCCTATAAATAGAGGCATTAGAAAATTTTGTTACAAAGAATGATCAAATTTATATGTATATATAGTACAGCTAGGGATTAACTAGGTGAAGTCATCTCATCTTTTTGGCCAACAATCTTAATTGTATTGAATGGCGATTGAGTTTTGAAAATGGATGTCACAAGAGCTCAAAAGATTGTGTATTGATTTCTTATTATTCCTTTTTATTTTTCAATGATTAAGATTGTAAGAATAATGTTGCATTTTTTTAAAGTTTTCTTTATGATTTCTCTTTGTTTTGTATTTTATATAAATATTTTATTGTCGTAAGTTTATATTTTCTTTTGGTTCAAAAGAGTAACATATGACTTTGTTGGGGGTGGGGTAGGGGTAGTTAGGGGTTGAGCGGGGTAAAAAGAATAAAAAAAAAATTGAATTATTTCAAAAATAAAATTTTAAGTTGTTATTTTTTTTTTTGGATTGGAGGCAAGGGCTGGTTCGGGGGTAAGGGGCCGAGGTGGGGACAAAATAATATTTTTTTTTTAAAAGAAAATTTTAAAATGTTGTTTTTTTTTAAAATGGGGAAGGTCAGGGTACAATAGGGGTGTCAAATGGGCGGATTGAGTTGAAATTGGAGATATTAAAATGGGTTGAATAGAAATTGGGATGGGTCCTGACCCGCCCAAGTTTACATTGGGCTCAAATGGGTTGGGCTCCAATGGCTTTAAAATGGATTGCGTCAAGACCTGCCCAATTTGACCCGCTTAATCTCAGTACTTTTAATATATTGCTATTTAAATTTTATAATCACAATTTGAATTTCAACGAAAGAAATTTTTGAAAAAGAAGTTACAAAAGGATAGATAAATACTTAAAGATAAAAAAAACAGATAGTAATTGATACCTTTAATATAGAAACATACATTACATCAATGCAAACAAAAACTCTTTAACGGGTTGAAATTTAAGATTAAATTGGGTTCAATTGAGGATTCTCTTAAAATGGGTTATGACTTGAATGAGTTGAGATTGAATTCAGTTCAAATTATGTTGAGCCAACCCTTAAAATTATGGGGGTGGGGGGGTGGTTGGGTGGGTTACCTACAATTGGGCTCAATTTTTGCACCTCCAGGGTACAGTGTGAGATAATAATAAAAATTATAATTTGAGATTGGAGAATAGTTTTGGAAAATATTTTCCTTAATTTTTTAAAGGAAGTAATTTTTCTTAAATTTGAGAAAAATAAGTTGAATTGGAAAACATTTAACCTAATCAAACGAGAGAAAATTAGAAAACATTTTCCACACCAAACACACCCAAGGACTAGTAGTAATGAGTACGGGCATGAAAAATTAGCAGTTTGTATAATTATTGTGTAAAACTTAAGAGTCAATCCTCAAAGATTTAAAATGTTTATCCTTTACATAGCTTTTTTCTTCATCAACAACAATAGAATTGCTCATTTGAGAATTAGTAGCCTCATTATTCGATAAATGATCATGAACTTCACTAAGAGCATGATTTATTTTATCATTACCACTATAAGATTCATTTCATTGAGCATTATAAGACTTACTATATATCCTTAGGTTGCTCCTTGTTCTGACCAGTCCCTATTATTATGGGTTGGCTTTATAAATTTGTTTAGGAGGAAGATTTTACCCCTTATTGTTCATAGATTGATCAAGGATTTTATTATTATTATTATTATATATATATTTATATATATGTAACGACCTGATTCTGTCATTAGGAAAAAGACAATGGAGAAAGAGTTGGGGTCATAAAACGTTTTGGTAGTAACTTGAAATTTCCTAACCTAGTCCAGATTTAGATGAAATTGGAGTCAGTGAGGTCTAGGGGAATATGGTAACAAATTAGAGATCTATTTATGAATTTGAGCATACGAGTAGATAGCTAAGACGTTAAGGAACCCGTACGACTTTACAAAATCAAATTCAGGCGAGTAGAACTCTTGAAACTGATCTTAGCGTGAACGGGCATTTTTTGAGTGTCATGGGTTGAAATGGGGGTTTGAAACTCTGAATTTAAATCTCTGTCTCCGTGCAAG
Organism: Solanum verrucosum; assembly: GCF_900185275.1. Lineage (NCBI taxonomy): Eukaryota > Viridiplantae > Streptophyta > Magnoliopsida > Solanales > Solanaceae > Solanum > Solanum verrucosum. Next base: position 329,229 of record NW_026020391.1, read on the forward strand.
CTGCTAATGTGGGTTTATTCCCGCTAGGGCGGGGCCGCTGTAGCGGGATAAGGTACGCCACAGTGGTACAGACGTGACTTAAATCGGAAATAAACCCCAAAAATGTTATTATTCTGCAACATTAAATCTTGATAGCTAAGGAACGACCGAAGGATATTTCTTGAAGGTTTTCCACATCTTCTAGCACCAAAGGTAAGGTTTTTACTCCCCGAATCCATTTTTCAATCCGTAGAACTTAGTTTCTTAGGTAATTATCGATAGGAGAAGGTTTTGATCTGGGATTTATGGTGGAAGAAGCCCTAAAGTGGGTAAAAGGATCAAGAGTTTGACCTAAGGTTGATATTATTGATTATAAGAGAGGTAATTAGGTCTCGTTTATTGATCCTTGCGTTATATTGATTGTTTGTAGACCAAAAACAAGCAGAAAGAATCCGAAAAGGGAAGAATCAAGTTTCTTACGGGTTCAAGCTTTGTTCGAGGTAGGTGATGGTTGCGATTTCATGTTTGTGTGATGTAAGTTAATAATTTCTTCATTATAATGCATGTATGTATGCAAATGTTGCATTGTTGATCACACCTATTGTAAATGAGTATGAACAAATGATTTTATGTCATGAATAGACCCTTGACTGTATGATTGTATATACATTTTGATTGTGATTATGGTATGTCGAATGGAGCGAGTGTCACGTTCCGACACACTAACTGGGATCGAATGTCACGTACCGACATACTTATTAGAACGGGTGTCACGATTCGACACACTAACTTGGAATGGGTGCCACGATCCGGTACACTAACAGATTGGGTATGATTTCCATGCGAGGACCAATGACTTGTTATATATATGTGTATTATTAAGAATGTGGAATTGTACATTGCTCCTGATATTATGACTAATATTGTATAAGCTCGGTATATACATGTTTACTATGTTGTAACTGCTTATGTATGTTTCACTTATTGGAATAGCCGCGTGATCCTACCAGTACACTGTGGTTGTGTACTGATACTGCACTTGCTCTTTCTTTTTTGAGTACAAGGCATCTTCAGGCAGCTATTGAAAGATCTCGTTTAGGAGATCAATGATCAACATTGAATTCAAGGGTGAGCCAGTTCTTCCAGGCTGCCATGGGTTCTCGTTATGTTTAGTCCATTTCTATTCGGACTTAGACTAGTACTTTAGATGTTCCTATGTTTAGTTTGGGTTGAACCCATTTTCTTAGACCTGTTGAATTAGATGTTTGGTAAATTGACTTTCAGGTTCTAGGTATTATTTCCACAATTGTTTTGTTAGACATCGGAGTCTATGGGAACTCTTTATTTTTCCTTCAGACATTTAAACCTGCTTTCATATCTTTAAATGCTTTAGTTTTTGTTAATTTGGTTAGTTGGGTTGTAGTAACAGTTCTCCTATGGAGGTTTAGTGTGGGTGTCAATCATGACGGTTTGGGTCGTGTCAAAGTTGGTATCAAAGCCCTAGGTTCATTGATCTCGATGTACCAAAACAAGTTTAGTAGAGTCTTGCGGAATGGTACGGAGATATCTGTACTTTTCTTTGAGAGGCTAGATGACTTTAGGAAATCTCTCTGTTTTCTCTTGTCTCCTTTCGTGCTATAGTTTGGTTCCAATTGGTATCTAGTGATCTAAATTGGTACCTAATCTCTTTCACTCTTTTGTCCGACGACATCAGGCCTGTAACTCTCATCAACACGTCAGCTGAGGAATTTTGTAACACCCCGGAAATTCTATGACTTAAGTTAGAGTGTCACCTTATGAATAATGACTTCAAAGTAGTTAAAATAATTTTTATAAACCAAAACTAATGTAATTTACTTGGTTTGGAAGAGTAAAAGTCTAAAAGTCAAGAAACGACCACGACGTCCAAAAACTAGAGAAGAATGTGCTCTAGTGTATCCTTAGGTTTTGGGCAGGTTTGGGTGTAAAAAGGTTTAAAATAGGTAAATATATGTTCATAGGGTGAAAACGTTCGAATACGACTCACCGGGGCCATCCTAAGGGGAAGGAGGACCCCAACATTGGCCAACCAAGCTGCCAAGGCAGCTTGCAAATTGCACTTGGTGGGAATAGGTGCGCGTCGCGTCCTTGATCCCCCAAGGAGCAAAAATCTTGTTCGTGACTTGGTCGTGTCGCGGACTCTACTGTCTCAAAATTTAATTCCAAATATCTTCAGGGAACAGCTCCGCGTCGCGGACTTATTCTGCGACGAAAATGCAGAAATTAAGAAATCTATTTTTACTTCATTAAAGAGTCCATTTAAGTGAGGGGTATTTAGGGTACTTTAGGGGACGTGTATATAATTATTTTTAAGTCAATTTACCTCACTTTTATCACTCAAACACAAAACCCCAAAGATCCAAACCTAAAGTTCCTCCTTCTCTCTACTCTCACTCTCTCTTCTCAAGAACTCCATTGAAGAAGATTGAAACTTCAAGAAGAAGACCAACTCTCCAAGGTTTCAACTCGGATTTTTGTGATTAATTCGTCAATAAGGTATGGTTTCTTATCACTCTTGGGATTCCTTTCCCCAAGAGGCCCCTTCAAGATGAATTTCAAAATATCCAATTTATAGGTTTCAATCCAAAAATGTGGGTCTTCTTTCTAAAGTGAAATTGATGTTATAAAATGACTATGATTGATGTTATATGAACAATTATGGATGAATTTATGTTGTATTGGTGGTTTCTTGAAGAATTCCCCATGAGACCCATGTTTCTCCTTCTTTTCCTAATTCTAACCCTAGTTTGTGTTGGATAGTGATTGAAGGCTATGAATTGAATGTGATGTTATGTAATTCACGTTTGTATGATGATTCTACCCTAGGTTATGTAGAATATCTATGAAATTAGGGTTGAGTCTTTTAATGAAGCCTTGAAGGTTATGAAGGGAATATGTCAATTGCTTATATTGATGTTGATTATATTATTACTTCATGAATTACCTTGTATTATGTATTGGTTATGAATTGCTTGGTAATTGAAGTATGGATGTCCCACGAAGGGCAAGAAGGTATGAAGGTTGGTTCTTCTTTGAACTCAAGTATGAAAGGTGAATTACTTAGATTGTAATGATGCTATACCTAATGTGTTGTTGTGGTGTTGATGACCTAGTTTCCTCATCCTTAACCCTCTACACTTGAATTAGCTATGAAGTATGTATGTATGTTATAGTATGATTTCTATATGATTGAAAGGTAGTTCTCATGATTGTAGTGTAATGTAAAGTGAAAGGTTTACTCACTTGCTAAGTGTCTCTAAAGTGAAAGGATTGTTACTCACTTATGAACACATATGAGCTATTATGGTAAGATAGACACATAAGGGTCTATGAAAGGATAATGTGAACTTATGTGATGACTAAAGATGATTATAAAAAGGGAATTAGATGCTTAGCATCGAAAGGGCATGTAAATGAGATGGGAGTCTCACGTTTAGTAAGTCCGGCTCCCCACATGGGTTTCCTCTCGTTTAGTAAGTCCAGATTACCTACGGTATGTGTTGTCTCATGAGATGGAAACCCCCACATTTAGTAATTTAGGGTTTCTAGAATCAATCTACTTGACCCTTAACTATGTGCCAACATAGGACTCTAGCTTAGTGGATCTACCTATATAGCTATGTACGAATGGTTACACCTTAGGCAAGTGTTAACCCTCTCTTTTCGGTGTGGGAGTAGAACACCGGATTCCATGTAGCTCTCATGGTCTATGTCGGTTATTGTAATATTTCCCTAATGCAACAGTAAATGAAGGTATGAAAGGTGTGAACTCTTACTAGGGCTTTCTTAAGGGATTTTACATAGTGTAAGGGAGGGTATGGGACTTCTCTTGGACATTGCACTGGTAGATCCTAAGAGATTGTTGTAGTAGTGTTCTCTTATGATTATGATGATTATGACTTATGTATGTTGAAGCTATGTTATGTATTATCATTATGAATATGGTAAGTTATGATGACATATGATCTTATAAATGTATGCATGAAGTAGTTTGCTTAATTTGATACTTGGCTTTGAATAGGGTTATGGGGTTCTAATCTTTCCATGGCACTAGTATTGCTTGGGTTGTCTACATGTTGGGATGGTATTATGTTGGATTGGATTGTGATGCTTAATTTGTGTGCGTAGTGGATTTACTTGGTAAAAAGCATGTTTTGAATAAAATATCCTTTTATGCATGTTTCAATGGTTTTTATGCATAGTAGTTGTCACGACCCAAGCCTAGGGCCTAGACGTGACATGGCGAATGAGGAACTCGAAGGAACCCCAAACAAGCCTCTCAAACTTGTCATCACACTTCATCGGTCGCGAAAGTACATTCAACATTAATTAACGGGAAATAGGGACTAAGGGAAAACCATTTCAAAATAACATCATAGAACAAGAGTCAAGCTCATTTACAAAATACTTGTCCAACGCACACCTCTACATACATAGATAGGACGGGGCCATGACATACTACCGGCTCCCCTCATAGTCAAAATACAATTGAAAGCTAAAGTCTCAAAACATAGGAGTAGGAAACATAATATAGCCCTCGAATCATTGAGGACTCACCAACAACTCGGATAAGCACCGTACTAGCCACGTGAATGGAGAGAAGGATCAAGAGTAGCTCCGGTCCCTACATGGTGACATCATGTAGGCAAAATATGCGTTAGTACTTGGAATGTACTAAGTATGCGGGGTGCAACACAACAATAGACAAGGACACAATCGAAATACAAGAAATTGTTTCATAGGCATTATGAATAACAATATAAGGATGCATAATCAAAGTGAAGTCAAAACATGTTTAAGTAAATCTATACTAATAGTAGATATCATATGTGTATGCATGATCCAACCAATCTATAACCCCAACTTAGGATGGGGGATGCCGTTCACACCCGGACACCCTGGTGGCAAGGTATAAACCCCTCAGATGGTTGATGTTGGTCACACCCCAAGCATCCTAGGTGCTGAGATATAAACATCTCACATGGTTGATGTTGGTCACACCCCAAGCATCCTAGGTGGTGAGATATAAACCTCTCACATGGTTGTCCGGTTCTTTTCCCCCGGACCGGGCATGGTCATGCAACACTTTATATAGGAAATTCCCATTAGGCTCTAATGCAATCTCACGTATGGAATGAACATATACACAAGCTTAGTTTGTCATCAACACATCTCTGGATTTCCATGTATCTCATAACTCAAGCTTTAAAGCATCGATTCATCAATTCTCCATAGTTAGACATTTTGTCAAACACCTTGAAGGCATGTAATGGAATCAAAGAGCATGGAAAATAGGGTAGTAATTATGCAGCCAAACCAGTGAACAACCTACAACAACACCTTTTTAACACCCACAATACCACATGAAAATCTCCACATCCATTCCAAATTTAGGTTCAAGTTCTAGAGTCACAACATGCTCAAAACAATCACTTTTCATGTTTAAAATTCAATGTGCAGGAAATTATTACAAAGAACAAGATTAATTTATGAATCTTAACTTAAACCATGAATTAGTGAGTAGAATAGAGTCTAGGCACTATGGGTGGAAGGACCCATGAGTTCAACACCACATACCTTGAGTTTTTATGAAGGTCTTGAGAGTGTCTTCAATGGAAGCTTGGAACTTGGAGCAAGAGTCTCTTCAATCTTGAGGAAGGTTTTGGATTAGGGTTCTTGAGAGAACTTGAGAGAAAATGTGTCTAAGTATGGGAGAGATGTTTTGGGAAATGTTTTAGAGATGGGAATTGAACTAATGGTATATAGGAAATAACATATGCCCTTTGGAAAAATGCTCCAACACTTAGAAAAAAAAATGAGGCGGGTGAACAGTAAAAACGCTCACTGGAAATTGCCTTTCCTGCCGGACAGATTTTACGAAAATGGGCATAACTTCTTCGTTCGAACTCCAAATGAGGTGAAACGAAGTGCGTTAGGTAGCTAACTCAAAGGGCTTTCCATGGATATGTTATTGGCCACCCAATAATTTGTGTGCTAGGAGATATGACTCTCCAAAGTAGACCCTCGAAAAAGGCTTCACTTGGAAATTTCGGATTTTGATATGGTTGCTCTAAAATTTGGGTTAGACCCATTTCCCACTCAATTTGATCCCCTAAATAAGAATATGAAGTCGGATTTTCGAAAAGCGAAACGGATTTTTTTATATATAGCTAAACAAGTTTCCGGTAACTTCCGAAGCACATTTTTAAGAACTTTTTGGGTCATTTCAATATCTCTCCCTTGGGAACATTCGTCCCCGAATGTGGAAGAGACGTACAAGGCAAGACTTAGTAAGAACATATCAGCCCCAACATGAATGCAAATTTTTTATTTAAACATCACTTCAAGATTTCAAAACTTAGTGTAAAGCATCCATAACTCATCAATTTAAACATATATGCACATTAATGATTCAGGGGCTGAAATGTAAGACTCAATGGAGTACAAAGGACTTGATTTAATACCTTAGGCTTGAGTGGAGTTGAATAGATAAGGATAATGTCTTTGCATGTCCGCTTCGGCCTCCCAAGTAGCACTCTCCACTTGTTGATTTCTGCAAAGCACCTTAACGGACGCCACTTCTTTGTTCCTCAACCTTTTAACTTGTCTATCTAAGATCTGAACCGGGACTTCTTCATACGTCAAATTATCTTCTACAACACCCACAACCTCAAGAGGTACAATAGCGTTAGGATCACCAACACATTTCCTCAACATCGATACATGGAATACCGGATGAACTAATTCCATCTCCTTGGGCAACCCCAACTCATAGGCTACTTTACCAACCCTTCTTATTATCTCATAAAGACCGACATACCTAGGACTTAATTTCCCCTTCTTACCAAAACGAACCACACCTTTCATTGGATAAACTTTCAAATAAACCCAATCACCCACTTTGAATTCAAGATCCCGTCTCCTCACATCGGCATAAGACTTTTGACGACTTTGGGCTGTTTTCAACCTCTCCCTAATCATCCTTACCTTCTCAAGAGCATCCATGACCAGATCCAGACCCAACAAGGCCACCTCTCCAACTTCAAACCACCCAACCGGTGACCTACACCGTCTACCATAAAGTGCCTCAAAAGGAGCCATACCAATACTAGAATGATAACTATTGTTGTATGCAAATTCAATCAAAGGAAGATGATCATCCCAACTACCTTTCAACTCCAATACACAAGCTCTAAGCATATCCTCCAAGGTTTGAATTGTTCTTTTGGCTTGGCTATCCGTTTGAGGGTGGAAGGCCGTGCTAAGCTTTACCTTTGTACCAAGACCCCTTTGGAATGACTTCCAAAAGTGAGAAGTGAATTGGGCACCACGATCCGAGATGATAGACAAACGAATCCCATGCAACCTTACCAATTCATGAATGTACAACTTGGCATACTCTTCAGCCCCGTAAGTAGTTTTAACCGGTAGGAAATGAGCCGACTTTGTCATCCGATCAACCACCACCCAAACCAAATCAAAGCCTCTTCTAGCCTTGGGTAAGCCCACTACAAAATCCATGTTGATTTCTTCCCACTTCCAAGTAGGTATCTCAATGTCTTGAGTTAGGCCACCCGGCCTTTGATGTTCGGCCTTGACTTGTTGACAACTATGGCAACCCGAACAAATTTTGCAATGTCCTTCTTCATACCGCCCCACCAATACACATCCCTCAAGTCTCTATACATCCCCGGATGAATAGAATAAAAAGAATTATGAGCCTCATCAAGGATTCTTTCCCTCACACCATCCACACAAGGAACACATAATCTACATTGGTACCTAAGGGCACCATCTCCCGCTTGGGAGAAAACCTCCACCTTACCACTACTCACCGAAGCCTTTAATTCTACCAAAGAAGGATCAAGATCTTGCTTGACTATCACCTCATCAACCAAGGAAGACCTTGAACCATCAACAACAACTACTCCTCCACTATCCACCCCTTCTAACCTAACTCCCAATTTGGCCAACCGATGGACCTCCTTAGCCAACTCTTTACTACCTTCCTCCACATGAGCCAAGCTACCCATAGACACTCTACTCAATGCATCCGCCACCACATTAGCTTTCCCCGGATGATAGTGAACACTCATATCATAATCCTTAAGGAATTCTAACCACCTCCTTTGTCTCAAGTTAAGATCTTCTTGCGTGAACACATATTGGAGATTCTTATGGTCGGTGAAGATATCAACATGCACCCCATAAAAATAATGACGCCAAATCTTTAAAGCAAAAACCATGGCGACCAATTCAAGATTATGGGTTGGGTAATTTTTTTCATGAACCTTAAGTTGCCTAGAAGCATAGGCTATAACCTTACCACTTTGCATCAACACACAACCCAAACCAATAGGGGAAGCATCACAATAAACAACAAAACCTTCTAACCCATCCGGAAGTGACAAAATAGGAGCGGACACAAGCCTTTCTTTCAAAGTTTGGAAGCTTTCCTCACACTCATCCGACCACACAAATTTAGCCTTCTTTTGAGTCAACTTAGTCATAGGAGAAGCAAGAGAAGAAAACCCTTCCACAAATCTCCTATAATAACCCGCTAAACCCAAGATTCCTTATATCCGACGGGGTCAAAGGTCTAGGCCAATTCCTAATAACATCGGTCTTCTTAGGATCCACCTTAATACCATCCCCTGACACCACATGGCCTAGGAAAGCAACTTCCTTCAACCAAAACTCACACTTTTCATATTTAGCGTACAACTTCTCTTCCATCAATCTTTGGAGTACAACCCTCAAGTCACCCTTGTGCTCTTCCTCACCCCGAGAATAGATCAAGATGTCATCTAAAACACCACCACAAAAGAATCAAGGTAGGGTTTGAAAACCCTATTCATCAAATCCATAAAGAGAGTCGGAGCATTAGTCAACCCGAAAGACATCACCACAAACTCATAGTGCCCATACCTAGTACGAAAGGCCGTCTTGAAAATATCACACTCCCTCACCTTCACTTGATGATACCCTGACCGAAGATCAATCTTAGAGAAGTGACTAGCCCCATGCAATTGGTCAAATAAATCGTCAATCCTTGGAAGAGGATACCTATTCTTGACGGTGACCCTATTAAGTTGTTGATAATCAATACACATTCTAAGAGACCCATCTTTCTTCTTCACAAACAAAACCGGAGCACCCCAGGGAGAGTGACTAGGTCTAATAAACCCATTCTCTAACAAATCTTTTAATTGCTCTTTTAACTCTTTCAACTCCGCCGGGGCCATACGGTAAGGGGGGATAGAAATAGGTTGAGTATCAGGAAGGAGGTCTATGACAAGATCTATCTCCCTTTCGGGAGGGACACCGGGAAGGTCTTCTGGGAAGACATCTAGAAACTCATTAACAACCGGAATAGACTCAATAGGAGGGACTTTAGACTCCACATCATTGACTCTCACAATATGGTACAAGCACCCTTTGGAAATCAACCTATGGGCTTTAATGCAAGAAATGAATTTTCCCTTCACCACAACATCCCGGCTCTCCCACTCAAGGACGGGTTCATTAGGAAATCGGAAATTGACTTTACAAGTCCTATAATCAATAGAAGCATAATATGCATGCAACCAATCCATCCCAAGAATAACATCAAAATCCACCATGTTCAACTCAACAAGATCGCAAGGCAACAACTTATTCAATATGCAAATCGGACAATTTCTATACACTTTTCTAGCAACAATAGAGACACCAATGGGAGTAGATACTTCATATGACTCATGCAATAATTCCGACTCGACATGAAATTTTCTAGCAACTAAGGGGGTAACAAAGGAAAGGGTGGCACCCGGATCAGTCAAAGTATAAACATCAAGATCAATGATTTGCAGCATACCGTCACCACATCCGGGGTCTGATTAACACCTTGTCTACCATGCAAAGCATAAAATCGATTGTCCCTTGGGGCACCACTTTGAGAAGCACCTCTACCCAAAGGAGTAGTGTTAGCACTTTGGACCTTGTTGCGGATCTTGGGACACTCAAACCTCTTATGACCCACTTCTCCACATTCAAAGCAAGCACCCGAACCCTTCATGCAAGGACCACCATGCTTCCTCCCACACTTAGGGCATACATCCATAGAACCCACTGCACCTCCCCCTTGAGGTCTAGGAACATTGATAGCAAATCCCCAGTTGACATGAGGGTTTCCTCGGCCTTAATGAAATCTAGCACCCTTAGGGAACCTATTCTCCAATCGGGCCCTCTTGGCCTCGTGCCCCCTTTTCTTCCTCAATTTCTCCTCCTCCCTTTGCTCGGCATAAGTCATTAACCGAGACAAATCCATATCTCCAATGAGCATAGCGGACCGACACTCCTCACTAACCAAGTCGGATACACCCATCACAAATTTGTTCATCCTCGACCTAGAGTCGGCCACCAAGTGAGGTGCATACTTGGAGAGTTGGACAAATTTGAAGGCATACTCCCTCACACTCATAGCTCCTTGCTTCAAGTTCATGAACTCCATCAACTTTGCCTCCCTAAGCTCAAGAGGGAAGAACCTATTAAGGAAAGCAAGTTTAAACTCCTCCCACAACACCACATAGCCATTACCTTTCTCACTCTTCCATTGATCAAACCAAATTTGAGCAACCCCCTTGAGTTGGTAGACCGCCAATTCCGCCTTCTCACAAGCACCAACATCCATAATGGTCGAGTTTGCATACCTCATCGATGAACTCTTGCGGGTCCTCATCCACCTTTGAACCATGGAAGACCGGAGGGTTCATCCTCATGAAATCTCTCACCCTTTCTCCCGGGGTGGTAGTTCGAGGAGCTTGGGCTCCTTGTTGCACTTGGTTAGCTACCACTTGTGCAAGCATGGTGAGTGCATCACAGAGCTCACCATTGGTGGGTGGCTCTTCCGGTGATCGGGCCCGTCTTCCCCTCATGTTTGGCATGATGATCTAGCAATCCAAAGAACAAGGGTTAGGGAGGAATCACATTATCGCACTCTAAGCACGACATAGAACATGAAGAAGGGAAACCTTTCCTAAAACGTTTTGTAGCCTCCCATTTATAGTCGTGGCGCGCTTCACAACCATGATTAGGACTCTACTCAACGCGGTGTGTTGGACTCCGAGGATTTAACAAACTAGTGCTCTGATACCAAGCTTGTCACGACCCAAGCCTAGGGCCTAGACGTGACATGGCGAATGAGGAACCCGAAGGAACCCCAAACAAGCCTCTCAAACTTGTCATCACATTTCATCGGTTGTGGAAGTACATTCAACATTAATTAACGAAAAATAGGGACTAAGGGAAAACCATTTCAAAATGACATCATAGAACAAGAGTCAAGCTCATTTACAAAATACTTGTCCAACGCACACCTCTACATACATAGATAGGACGGGGCCATGACATACTATCGGCTCCCCTCATAGTCAAAATACAATTGCAAGCTAAAGTCTCAAAACATAGGAGTATGAAACATAACATAGCCCTCGAACAATTGAGGACTCACCAACAACTCGGATAAGCACCGTACTAGCCACGTGAATGGAGAGAAGGATCAAGAGTAGCTCCGGTCCTACATGGTGACATCATGTAGGTAAAATATGCGTTAGTACTTGGAATGTACTAAGTATGCGGGGTGCAACACAACAATAGACAAGGACACAATCGAAATACAAGAAATAGTTTCATAGGCATTATGAATAACAATATGAGGATGCATGATCAAAGTGAAGTCAAAACATGTTTAAGTAAATCTATACTAATAGTAGATATCATATATGTATGCATGATCAAACCAATCTATAACCCCAACTTAGGATGGGGGATGCCGTTCACACCCGGACACCCTGGTGGCAAGGTATAAACCCCTCACATGGTTGATGTTGGTCACACTCCAAGCATCCTAGGTGGTGAGATATAAACCTCTCACATGGTTGATGTTGGTCACACCCCAAGCATCCTAGGTGGTGAGATATAAACATCTCACATGGTTGATGTTGGTCACACCCCAAGCATCCTAGGTGGTGAGATATAAACCTCTCACATGGTTGTTCGGTTCTTTTTCCCTGAACCGAGCATGGTCATGCAACACTTTATATAGGAAATTCCCATTACGCTCTAATGCAATCTCACGTATGGAATGAACATATACCCAAGCTTAGTTTGTCATCAACACATCTCTGGATTTCCATACATCTCATAACTCAAGCTTTAAAGCATCGATTCATCAATTCTCTATAGTTGGACATTTTGTCAAACACCTTGAATGCATGTAATGGAATCAAAGAGCATGGAAAATAGGGTAGTAATTATGCAGCCAAACCAGTGAACAACCTACAACAACACCTTTTTAACACCCACAATACCACATGAAAATCTCTACATCCATTCCAAATTTAGGTTCAAGTTCTAGAGTCACAACATGCTCAAAACAATCACTTTTCATGTTTAAAATTCAATGTGCAGGAAATTATTACAAAGAACAAGACTAATTTATGAATCTTAACTTAAACAATGAATTAGTGAGTAGAATAGAGTCTAGGCACTATGGGTGGAAGGACCCATGAGTTCAACACCACATACCTTGAGCTTTTTATGAATGTCTTGAGAGTGTCTTCATTGGAAGCTTGGAACTTGGAGCAAGAGTCTCTTCAATCTTGAGTAAGGCTTTGGATAAGGGTTCTTGAGAGAACTTGAGAGAAAATGTGTCTAAGTATGGGAGAGGTGTTTTGGGAAATGTTTTAGAGATGGGAATTGAACTAATGGTATATAGGAAATAACATATGCCCTTTGGAAAAATGGTCCAACACTTAGAAAAAAAAATGAGGCGGGTGAACAGTAAAAACGCTCACTAGAAATTGTCTTTCCTGCCAGACAGATTTTACGAAAATGGGCATAACTTCTTCGTTCGAACTCCGAATGAGGTGAAACGAAGTGCGTTAGGTAGCTAACTCAAAGGGCTTTCCATGGATATGTTATTGGCCACCCAATAATTTGTGTGCTAGGAGATATGACTCTCCAAAGTAGACCCTCGAAAAAGGCTTCACTTGGAAATTTCGGATTTTGATACGATTGCTCTAAAATTTGGGTTAGACCCATTTCCCACTCAATTTGATCCCCTAAACAAGAATATGAAGTCGGATTTTCAAAAAACGAAACAGATTTTTTTATATATAGCTAAACAAGTTTCCGGTAACTTCCGAAGCACATTTTTAAGAACTTTTTGGGTCATTTCAGTAGTCATACTTAGTAAGTGTGTTGTACTAACCCATATTTTCTCCCTTTTCCCCAAATATTTAGGTTCGGGCCGTTGAGGATTCAAGCTTACTTCTCAAGACACTTGGAGTTGCTTCCCCAAGTTGGTGAGTCCTCAAGTCCGAGGACAAGACCCTATGATCTAGCTTCTATGTTTAGTTCTTTGCTTATGTTGAAAGACATTGTTGTACTTTCCTATTTCAAGACTTCTTATTGATGTAAGGGCTGAGTCCCATTTTTGATACTTTTATGTCTAGATGGTGCATTGTGACGAAGTTAGATTCTATTTTTCATATATGAAGTGAAGTTGAAGTTCCAAAGTAAAAGTTTTAAATTTTCCATGACTTTATTCTATGATACATGTTATGATGAATGCTAAGGGATTGTATAAGACCTCTTTGAGGTCGAATACGCCGGTAACGACTAAGGGCTGCTCTCGGGTCATTACAAACTTGGTATCAGAGCATAAGGTTGAGAATAATGTAGTATTCATGTCACAAGATACCACGTCGAGTAGAGTCTTGTTCATGGGTGTGAAGCGCGCCACACTTATAAATGAGAGGCTACGAGATACTTAGGAACTTTCACTCTTTTGTTATTCCATAGTCGTGCCTAAGAGTCTTAACTCTATTTAGTCCTTTTCTTGTAATACTTCTCTTGTGCTTATAGGCAATAAATACAAGAAGGAACAACACAAGGAGGGTCGGTGAGGAGAATGTGAATGAGGCGGTTCCCCCTCAAGCTCCTCAAAACCCTCAAGTTCCTATTCAAGAAGGGGATATGTCTAATGTTGAGATAAGGTCGGCTATTCATAATTTGACTCAAGTGTTGGCCACTCAAGTTGCAAGGGATCCTAAGGTGCAAGTGAACCCCAATGCTAGCACTACCGCTTCTAGGAAAAGGGATTTCACAAGGATGAATCCCCCTACTTTCTTTGGCTCCAAGGTGGAAGAAGATCCACGAGGGTTCATTGATGAAATGTTTAAGGTTCTAGAGGCTATGGGTGTGTCTTCTAAATAAAAGGCGTAGTTAGCCGCCTATCAACTCAAAGATGTGGCACAAGTGTGGTATGAACAATGGAAGGAGGGGAGACTTATTAGAGAGGGTCCGATAAGTTGGGCTACATTCAAGATGGCTTTTCTTGATAGGTTTTTCCCCTTGGAACTAAGGGAGAGGAAAATGCAAGAATTCATCAACCTCCGTCAAGGGGGTATGAGTGTGAAGGAGTATGGCCTCAAGTTTACTCAATTGTCCAAGCATGCTCCTACTTTGGTGTCAGACTCTAGAGCTACAATGAACAAATTTATTATGGCTGTATCCGATCTTGTGGTAAATGAATGTAGGTCGGCTATGCTAATCCCAAACATGGACATTTCTCGCCTTATGGTTCATGTCGAACAAATTGAGGAGCAAAAACTTAAGCAAGTTGGTAGAGAATTGAAGAGGTCAAGGACCGATGATGGAAATTCTTCTAAGGTTAGGTTTGAAATCCAAGATAAGCGAAAGTTCAAAAATAGGTTTTCCAACCAAGGTCATTGTAGCACTCTAAGGGTCAACAAAGGTAAAGTGTCTACCCCCAAGCCTCAAGAAGCAAGAGGTGGTGGTCCTTATGTTGATAAGTCTATTTGTACAAAGTGTGGTCGAAAACATGAAGGCAAGTGCCTAATTGGCACGGGTAATTGCTATGGTTGTGGTAAGAACGGCCACATAAGAAGGGACTACCCTATGCTAAAGGCTCAAGGAAGGGAAAATGCTTAAGCAGAGGCAAGTGGCCCAAATCCCGATGCTCCTAAGAAGAATCGCTTCTATGCTCTCCAATCCCGAAGTGATCAAGAGAGATCTCCGGATGTTGTGACCGGTATGTTGCAAGTATTTTCAATAAATGTTTATGCATTGTTGGATCCCGGTGCCAATTTATCTTTTGTAGCCCCTTTAGTGGCTATAAAGTTTGATATGCTTCCCGATGTCTTAGATAAACCCTTTTCGGTTTCTACCCCGGAGGATGATTCCATAGTTGCTAAAAGAGACTATAGGGGTTGTCCCGTATCTTTGCCCCATAGAGTCACTTTGGTTGATTTGGTGGAACTTGAGATGTTAGACTTTGATGTTATATTGGGGATGGATTGGCTTCATGCTTGTTTTGCGTCCATAGATTGTAGGACCCGAATTGTGAAGTTTCAATTTCCTAATGAACCCATTTTAGACCGGAAGGGAGGAAATTTCGTTCCTAAGAAGGATCATTTCATGTTTAAAAGCTTGTAAGTTTATTTATAAGGGTTGTCTCTATCATATTATGAGGGTCAAGGATCTTGAGTCCGAGATTCCTCCTTTGGAGTCGGTCCCCGTAGTGAAGGATTTTCCGGAAGTCCTTGCCGATGACTTACCCAGGATTCCTCCCGAACGGGAAATAGATTTCCGCATAGATTTATTGCCGGATACACAACCCATTTTAATCCCTCTTTACCGGATGGCCCCGGCAGAGTTGAAGGAATTAAAAGCTCAACTCAAAGATTTGTTGGATAAGGGTTTTATCCAACCTAGTATATCTCCTTGGGGTGCACCCGTGTTATTTGTGAAGAAGAAGGATGGATCTCTTCGTATGTGTATTGATTACCGACAGTTAAATAAGGTGACCATTAAGAACAAGTATCCACTCCCTAGGATTGATGACTTATTTGATCAACTTCAAGGAGCGAGTTACTTTTCAAAATTTGATTTGAGGTCGGGTTATCACCAATTTAGGGTGACAGGTGTTGATGTTCCGAAAACAACCTTCCTAACAAGATATAGTCATTTTGATTTCTTACTGATGTCCTTTGGTCTTACAAAGCCCCGGCGACTTTCATGGACCTTATGAATCGTGTGTTTAGAAATTTTTTAGACTCATTTGTTATTTTCTTTATCGATGACATCTTGATATACTCTAAAATTGAAGATGATCCATTGAATCATTTGAGGATAGTATTGCAAGCCCTCAAAGATCACCAACTCTATGCTAAGTTTAGCAAGTGCGAGTTTTGGCTAAGATCAGTTGCTTTCCTTGGTCACATTGTTTCTAGTGAGGGTATAGAAGTTGATTCAAAGAAAACCGATGCGGTCAAAATTTGGCCTAGACCTTTGAATCCTTTCGACATCCGAAGCTTTTTGGGTTTGGCCGGTTACTACTGGAGGTTTGTTGAGAGATTTTCATCTATTGCATCTCCATTAACGGCCTTAACTCAAAAGAAGTCCAAGTTCGAATGGTTGGAATCTTGTGAAAAGATCCTCCAATTGTTGAAAGATAAGCTCACTCCGCTCCGGTTTTGACCTTATCGGAGGGCACCAAAGGGTTTGTAGTATATTGTGATGCTTCCTGAGTGGGTTTGGGTTGTGTCCTCATGCAGCATGGTAAAGTTATAGCTTATGCCTTGAGACAACTCAAGGTGCATGAGAAGAATTATCCAACTCATGACCTTCAACTAGCAGTCGTAGTCTTTGCTTTAAAGATTTGGAGACACTATCTCTATGGGGTACATGTGGATGTGTCTACAGACCACAAGAGTCTTAAATATTCTTTTAGCCAAAAAGAATTGAATCTCCGACAAAGGAGGTGGTTGGAACTCTTAAAAGATTATGATATGAGTGTCCTTTACCACCTCGGAAAAGCAAATGTGGTTGCGGATGCTTTCAGTCGTATATCTATGGGTAGTGTGTCACATGTGGAAGAAGAGAAAAGGGAGTTAGCCAGTGATGTACATAGGCAAGCCCGGTTGGGTGTCCGACTTGAAGATTCCCCAAAAGGAGGTGTCATGGTCAGTCATAATTCTGAGTCATCGGATGTTGTTGATGTGAAGTCTAAGCAACATCTTGATCCTATTTTGATGGAACTAAAAGAGTCGGTTCTCAACAAAGCAATAGAAACTTTCTTTCAAGGAGAAGATGGGGTGCTTAGGCACTAAGAAAGATTATGTGTGCCGGATGTGGATGGCCTAAGAGAGACAATCTTAGAGGAGGCCCATGGGTCCCGATACTCCATCCATCCGGGAGCCACCAAAATGTATCGCGACTTACGTGAGATTTATTGGTGGAACAGAATGAAAAGAGACAACAAATTTTGTGGCTAGGTGCTCAAATTGCCAACAAATCAAAGCAGAGCACTAAGGACCGGGAGGTCTAACTCAAGATATTGATACCCCCTCTTAGAAGTGGGAAGAGATCAATATGGACTTCGTGGTAGTTTTGCCTCGAACCCGTAGGCAACATGATTCCATTTGGGTCATTGTGGATAGATTGACTAAATAGCCCATTTCCTTCCCGTCAAGGTTTCTTATTCGGCGGAAGATTATGCTAAGTTGTACATTAAGGAGATTGTGAAATTTCATGGGGCCCCAATTGTCGATTATTTCTGATAGAGGTGCCCAATTTACTTCCCATTTTTGGAGGTGTTTCCAAAGTGTGCTTGGTACTCAAGTGAAACTTAGTACCGCATTTCACCCTCAGACGGATGGTCAAGCGAAACGCACTATCCAAACCCTAGAGGACATGTTGAGAGCGTGTGTCATTGACTTCAAAGGAAATTGGGATGACCACCTACCTTTAATAGAATTTTCCTACAATAATAGCTACCACTCGAGTATTGCTATGGCACCCTTTGAAGAACTTTATGGTAGAAGGTGTCAATCTTCTATTGGGTGGTTTGAAGTAGGTGAATTTGCTCTTCTTGGTCCCGAGGTAGTCTATGGGGCTACGGAAAAAAGTTCGGCTTATAAGGGATAGGTTGAAAATGGCTCATTGTCGGCAAAAGTCTTATGCTGAAAATAGAAAGAGAGATCTTGAATTTGAAGTAGGTGATTGGGTCTACTTAAAAATCTCACCCATGAAAGGGGTGATGAGGTTTGGTAAGAAGGGGAAGCTTAGTCCCCGGTATGTTGGGCCTTATGAGATCTTGAAGCATTTCGGAAAGGTCGCTTATGAGTTGAAATTACCCATTGAATTGGCCCCGGTTCACCCGGTGTTCCATATTTCTATGTTAAAGAAGTGTATAGGTGACCTGGTGTCCATTCTCCCTCTAGAAGGTT
This sequence comes from Solanum verrucosum, assembly GCF_900185275.1. Classification (NCBI taxonomy): domain Eukaryota; kingdom Viridiplantae; phylum Streptophyta; class Magnoliopsida; order Solanales; family Solanaceae; genus Solanum; species Solanum verrucosum. Next base: position 347,543 of record NW_026020391.1, read on the forward strand.
TAGGGGTGAATGAGAACCTTCCTTATGAAGAGGTTCCAGTCGAAATCCTAGATCCTCAAGTTAAGAATTTGAGGAATAAAGAGATTGCCTCCGTAAAAGTCCTATGGAGAAACCACCTAGTTGAGGGTGCAACATGGGAGGCCGAGGCCGACATGAAGTCCCACTACCCTCATCTTTTTCCTCCTACTCCTAGCCATAGTTGAGGTTAGTAGTCTCTCTTAATTTGGTATAAATTGAAAATCATGTGTGTTGATGATTATGACATGATTTCCTTGTATGTGCATATTTTTGTGAAAATTCATGCTTAAATTGAATTTTGAGTTTTCATGAATTTTGTTTCTCATGGTTGATATTGCACACATAGATGTTGTGTGATGTTGTCTTCATGAGAGTTGTAATAAGAATGCTTGATGTTGTCTTGTTAAAGAAATGTCTAGTTGATTGCTTAATATATATGTTTATGCTCATTGAATATGGAGAAGGTAGTTCCTCCTATACTTATGTGAAGTAAAGAGTTTTGACCATAGTGATGTTGTGGATTAAATCCCTATATGATATGATGATATGATGTTGTTGATGTGACTGGTTGTTGTGCTGCTAGTTTGAGTCATTGTCTCTCGAGAAAGAAGTCCAAGTGACATTCGGGTACGAATGTTTCTAAGTGGGGGATATTGTAACACCCCAGAAATTCTATGACTTAAGTTAGAGCCTCACCTTAAGAATAATGACTTAAAAGTAGTTAAAATGATGTTTATAAACCTAAACTAATGTAATTGACTTGGTTTGGAAGAGTAAAAGTCTAAACGTCAAGAAACGACCACGACATCCGGAAACTAGAGAAGAATGTGCTCTAGTGTGTCCTTAGGTTTTGGGCAGGTTTGGGTGTGTATGATGGTATAATCTTGTAAAAAGGTTTAAAATAGGTAAATATATGTTGATAGGGTGAAAACGTTCGAATACGACTCCCCAGGGCCATCCTAAGGGGACCCCGAGGAGGACCCCATCCTTGGCCAACCAAGCTGTCAAGGCAGCTTGCAAATTGCACTTGGTGGGAATAGGTGCACGTCGCGGCCTTGCTCCCCCAAGGAGTAAAAATCTTGTTCACGACGCGGTCGTGTCGCGGACTCTACTGTCTCGAAATTTAATTCCAAATATCTTCAGGGAACAGCTCAAGTCCGCGACGAAAATGCAGAAATTCAGAAATCTATTTTTACTTCATTAAAGAGTCCATTTTAGTGAGGGGTATTTAGGGTACTTTAGGGAACGTGTATATAATGATTCTTAAGTCAATTTACCTCACTTTTATCACTCAAACACAAAACCTAAAGATTTAAACCTAAAGTTCCTCCTTCTCACTACTCTCTCTATCTCTTCTCAAGAACTCCATTGAAGAAAATTGGAACTTCAAGAAGAAGACCAACTCTCCAAGGTTTCAACTCAGATTTTCATGTTAATTCGTCAATAAGGTATGGTTTTTTATCACTCTTGGGATTCATTTCCCCAAGAGGTCCCTTCAACATGAATTTCAAAATCTCCAATTTATAGGTTTCAAATAAAAAACGTGGGTCTTCTTTCTAAAGTGAAATTGATAAACTGATGATTGATGTTATATGATCAATTATGGATGAATTTATGTTGTATTGGTGGTTTCTTGAAGAATTCCCCATGAGACCTATATTTCTCCTTATTTTCCTAATTCTAACCCTAGTTTGTGTTGGATAGTGATTGAAGGCTATGAATTGAATGTAATGCTATGTAATTCAAGTTTGTATGATGATTCTACCATAGGTTATGTATAATTTCTATGAAATTAGGGTTTAGTCTTTGAATGAAGCCTTGAAGGCTATGAAGGGAATATGTCAATTGTTTTTATTGATGTTGATTATGTTATTACTTCATGAATTACCTTGTATTATGTATTGGTTATGAATTGCTTGGTAATTGAAGTATGGATATCCCACGAAAGGCAAAAAGGTATGAAGGTGGGTTCTTCTTTGAACTCAAGTATGAAAGGTGAATTACTTAGATTGTAATGATGTTATACCTAATGTGTTGTTGTGGTGTTGATGACCTAGTTTCCTCATCCTTAACCCTCTACACTTGAATTAGCTATGAAGTATGTATGTATATTATGGTATGATTGCAATATGATTGAAAGGTAGTTCTCATAATTGTAGTGTAATGTAAAGTGAAAGGTTTACTCACTTGCTCAGTGTCTCTAAAGTGAAAGAATTGTTACTCACTTATGAACACATATGAACTATTATGGTAAGATGTCTACATAAGGGTCTATGAAAGGCTAGTGTGAACTTATGTTATGCTTAAAGATGATTAAAAAAAGGGAATTAGATGCTTAGCACCGAAAGGGCATGTAAATGAAATGGGGGTCTCACGTTGAGTAAGTCCTGCTCCCCACATGGGTTTCTCACGTTTTGCAAGTCCGGATTACCTACGGTATGTGTTGTCTCAGGAGATGGAAACCCTACGTTTAGTATGTTAGGGTTTCTAGAAGCAATCTCCTTGACCCTTAACTATCTGCCAACATAGGACTCTAGCTTAGTGGATCCACCTAGATAGCTATGTACGAATGGTTACACCTTAGGCAAGTGTTAACCCTCTCTTTTCGGTGTGGGTGTAGAACACCGGATTCCATGTAGCTCTCATGGTCTATGTCAGTTATTTTAATATTTCCCTAATGTAACAGTAAATGAAGGTATGAAAGGTGTGAACTCTTACTAGGGCTTTCTTAAGGGTTTCTACATAGTGTAAGGGAGGGTATGGGACTTCTCTTGCAAATTGCACTTGTGGGATCCTAAGAGATTGTTGTAGTAGTGTTCTCTTATGATTATGATGATTATGACTTATGTATGTTGAAGCTATGTTATATATGATCATTATGAATATAGTAAGTTATGATGAAATATGATCTTATGAATGTATGCATGAAGTAGGTCGCTTAATGTGATACTTGGCTTTGAATAGGGTTATGGGGTTCTATTCTTTGCATTGCACTAGTATTGCTTAGGTTGTCTACATTTTGGGATGATATTATGTTGGATTGGATTGTGATGCTTAATTTGTTTGCAAAGTAAATTTACTTGGTAAAAAGCATGTTTTGAATCAAATGTCCTTTTATGCATGTTTCAATGGTTTTTGTGCATAGTAGCCATACATAGTACCTGTGTTGTACTAACCCATATTTTCTCCCTTTTCCGCAAACATTTAGGTTCGGCCCGTTGAGGATTCAAGCTTACTTCTCAAGACACTTGGATTTGCTTCCCCAAGTTGGTGAGTCCTCAAGTCCGAGGACAAGACCCTATGATTTAGCTTCTATGTTTAGTTCTTTGCTTATGTTGAAAGACATTGTTGTACTTTCCTATTTCAAGACTTCTTATTGACGTAAGGGATAAGTCCCATTTTCGATACTTTATGTCTAGATGGTGCATTGTGACGAAGTTAGATTCTATTTTTCATATATGAAGTGAAGTTGAAGTTCCAAAGTAAAAGTTTTAAATTTTCCATGACTTTATTCTATGATACATGTTATGATGAATGCTAAGGGATTGTATAAGACCTCTTCGAGGTCAAATACGCCGGTAACGACTAGGAGGTGCTCTTGGGTCGTTATAAATCTGCAGTAAGAGGTCGCGGTCGAGGCAGGGATAGAGAAAGCGCAAATGATAGAGGTCAAGGCAGGGTAGCACCTACTAGGGATGGAGTACCAGTTAAGAATGCTTCCAGAGATGGGAATCCTCCCCCGCATCATAAAGAGGTAGGAGAGAATGTGGAGATTTAGGACGAAGGGGATGTTTGACAAGAAGAGGATGCACCGGCTAGGAATACCGACGTTCCTCCCTTAGACCTAGTGTTAGCTCAACAGATCATGTCGATTCTGAAATGATTGGTTGGTCCTGGACTCCCTCCAGCAATGCAAGCTACTCAACCCATAACCAACCTCCCCATTATTGTTACTAGTCCAAAAGGTGATGCAACATTAGGTACTGATGCCTTCTTCCGTCATTTGTTGGGTCCCATAATGACTGGTAATGAGCATGAGATGTTGACTAAGTTTCTGAAATTAAAGTCTCTTGTGTTCCATGGTTCTGAGAGTGAGGACGCCTATGAGTTCATCCTAGATTGTTATGAGAGGCTTAATAAGTTGGGAATTATCCATCAGCATGGAGTAGAGTTTGTGACTTTCCAATTTCAGGGGGAGGCTAAACAGTGGTGGAGAACATATGTGGAATGTAGATCTTCAGCTTTACCCTCACTTACTTGGACCCAGTTTCATGCTCTGTTCTTGGAAAAGTATATGCCCCGGACCTTGAGAGATCGTAAGAAAGATGAGTTCATGTCTTTGGAGCAAGGTGGTATGTCTGTGGATGCTTATGAGGCTAAGTTTCATGCTTTGTCTAGATATGCTACACAATTGGTAACTACTGAGGAAGAGAGAATCTATCTATTTGTTAAGGGGCTGAATTTTGAGCTTCATGTATTGTCTGTGCACATGACTTATGCAGGAAAAAGTTTTAATGATGTAACAAATTTTGTGAAAAAAGTGGAGGGGGTGAGGTAAGACAGTCAAGCTAATTCATTAGCTAAGAAGGCTAACAACACATGTAACTTTCAGGGTTCCTACTCCAGAGGTTCAGCGAGGCTGGCACCTGCAGCCCGACCAATTTAGTCCGTTTTGCCCACTTATACAGGTAATTATTCGGGAACTCCACATCAAAATTTTATTCAGGATAGCTAGGGAGCCGCACCTTTAGCGGGCAACAAGCCATCTTTTGATCGCACTTGTTATAACTGTGGAGAACCTAGACATATGAGGAGATATTGTCCCCACCCATGCATGTTGGACCACTCGCAACACTAGACTAGAGAAGCGGTGCCTACGGGAAATGATAATAATGGTCGAGGACGTCCACAAGTTGGGTTAGGAGGAAATTAACAAAGCCGTGGAGGTCAGGGAAATGGTAATGAAGGCAGAGGTACGACACAACCAGGCGGGGAAGTTGCTCGTCAAGATGACAAGGCTCAGTGTTATGCCTTTCCGAGCAAGAGCGAGGTAGAGTCTTCTGATGCAGTGATCACAAGTACTATTCTTATATGTGACCGGATGGCTAAACTATTATTTGATCCGGGTTCTACTTATTCTTATGTGTCCGTTCAGTTTCCCTTGGGATTTGATATGATTTGTGATGTACTTGATGCACTCATCCATGTTTTTACATTAGTTGGAGAGTCTGTCATAGTCAACAATGTCTATCGTGTTTGTCCTATCTTGTTTATGGGTTTTCAGACTTATGTTGATTTGGTTATTTAGGATATGGCTGACTTCGATACAATCATAGGCATGACTTGGTTGTCCTTCTATTATGGGGTGCTTAATTGTAATATTAAGTCTGTGACTCTAGAGATCCCGGTAGGGAAAAGTTAAAGTGGGAAAGGGGTGTACAAGCCTAAGACAGCTAAGATCATATCCTACATTCGGCCTAGGAAACTGGTGGGGCAGGGTTATTTGGCTTATTTTAGCTCACATTCGGGATGTTGAGGTTGAGTCTCCCTCTATCGAGTTTAATTTTGTGGTGTCAAAATTTAGAGAAGTGTTTCCTACTGATTTTCCTGGTATACCTCCGGATAGAGATATAGTTTTTTTCATTGATTTGGAACCTGGTAGTCGTTCCATTTGCATCCCTCATTATCGTAAGGCTCCGGCATAATTAAGAGAGCTTAAGGCTCTAATCCAAGAACTTCTTGATAAAGGTTTCATTCGTCCTAGTGCTTCCCTGTAGGGTGCTCATGTCTTGTTTGTTAAGAAAAAGGATGGTAGTATGAGAATGTGCATAGACTATCGACAATTGAATAAAGTCACCATTCGAAATAAGTATCCATTGCCTCATAGATGATCGTTTTGACCAGTTGCAGGGTGCATCCATTTTCTCTAACATTGATCTAAGGTCTGGCTATCATCAATTAAAGATTAGGCCTAAGGAAATACCAAAAATGGCATTTAGGTCCCGTTATGGGCACTACGAGTTTCTAGTGATATCATTTGGATTGAAAAATGCGCCTGCAACCTTCATGAGTTTGATGAATGGTGTGTTCAAACCGTTTATTGATTCGTTTGCGATAGTGTTTATTGATGACATTTTGGTTTATTCGAAAAGAGAGAAAGAGCATGCCGACCATCTTCGTATTGTTCTGGGCGTTCTTGAGAAACAAAAGTTGTATGCAATATTTCTAAGTGTGAATTTTGGTTCACTTAGGTTGCCTTTTTGGGGCATGTAGTTTGGGTTCAACCAAGTTTTGTGACTGAAATTAGGAGTTTTGTGGACCTTGCCAGTTATTATCGTCGATTTGTGAAGAACTTCGCTTCCATTGCCACACATCATGACAAGGTTGACAAAAAAGGAGGTACCTTTTGAATGGACTGAAAAATGTGAGGAGAGCTTTTAGAGGCTCAAAACTCTCTTGACCACAACACCTATTATAGCACACTACCAGTTGAAGGTAAAAATTTTATTTTTTATTGTGATGCTTCACATTTAGGTTTTGGTGCGATGTTGATGCAGGATAAGAATGTCATAGCTTATGCATCACGGCAGTTGAAAGTTCATGAGTGAAATTACCCAACACATGATTTGGAGTTGGGAGTGGTATTGTTTGCTCTTAAGATCTGGCGGCATTATCTTTACGGAGTCAAGTGTGAGGTATTTACTGACCGTCGTAGCCTACAACATGTATTCACTCAAAAAGATCTAAATCTGAGACAGCGAAGGTGGATGGAGTTACTCAAACACTATGATGTGACCATCCAATACCATTCGGGTAAGGCTAACGTGGTGGCAGATGCATTAAGGCGAAAGGAGGTGAGTATGGGTAGTCTAGCTTGCTTGAGTGTAACCAAGCCACCTTTGGCTTAGGAAATTCAACATTTGGAGTCTAAGTTCACGCAGTTTGGAATCTCATAAAAAAGTGAGGTGTTAGCCAGCATTGAGGTTAGGGCAATCTTCATTGAGGAGATCAAGGCCAAACAATTTGAGGATGAGAATTTGAATGAGCTTAGAAAGAAAGCAGTGATTGGTAAAGCACAAGATATGGTTCTTGATGCGGGGGGTGTGCTCAATTTTAAAGGAAGAATTTTTGTTCCTAGAGTGGGCGCCTTAATTCAGAGTTTATTGAAAAAACCCCATGGTTTGAAGTATTCCATTCATCCGGGTGTGACTAAGATGTACCGAGATTTGAAGCAAATTTATTGGTGGCTTGACATGAAGAAAGATATAGAGGAGTTTGTGGCTAAGTGTCAAAATTGCCAACAAGTAAAATATGAACACCATAAGCCTGCCGGTTTACTTCAAAGAATACCAATTCCGGAATGGAAGTGGCAAAGGATAGCTATGAATTTCGTGGTTGGTCTTCCCAAGAAATTGGGAAAGTATGATACTATTTGGGTAGTGGTTGATCGATTAACTAAGTCAGCCCATTTTATTTCGGTCAGAACAAACTATAATGCTCAGCAATTGGCTAAGGTGTATGTAAAAGAGATAATAAGATTGCACGAGGTGCCCCTTTCTATCAGCTCAGACCGTGGTACGCAATTCACATCCAAGTTTTGGGGAAAATTGCATGAGGAGTTGGGTACACAACTCACGTTTAGCACAACCCTGCATCCGCAAATAGACGGGCAGTCAGAAAGGACTATTCAAGTGTTAGAGGACATGTTGAGAGCATATGTGATCGACTTTGAAGGACATTGGGATAATGTTTTTTTACCTTTGTGTGAGTTCTCTTATAATAGTTACCACTCTATCAATGATATGACACCATTTGAGGCACTTTATTAGAGAGGATGTAGATCACCCATATGATGGTTTGAGGCTGGAGATGTGAAACCTTTGGGGGTTGACTTGGTCATAGATGCTCACGATAAAGTAAGAAGCATCCAACTAAGCTCCTAGCAGCCCAAAGTAAACAGAAAAAGTATGAAAACCATAAGGTAAGAGACATGGCATTTCAGACTGGTGAGAACATTCTTCTTAAGGTATCACCCATGAAAGAGGTAATGAGATTCAGCAAAAAGGGCAAGCTTAGTCCTCGATACATTGGACCATTTTATGTTTTTGATCGTGTAGGGCCAGTGGCATATAGGTTGGCTTTACCTCCTTACTTATCAGGAGTTCATCCGGTATTTCATGTGTCCATGTTAAAGAGCTTTCATGGTGACGGGGATTACATCATAAAATGAGACTCAGTCGTGTTAGACAAGAACCTTCAATATGATGAGGAATCGATTGCAATTCTTGATCCTGATGTCCAAAAGTTGAGGACCAAGGAGATTAAGTCATTGAAAGTTCAATGGAAGCATCGTTCGGTTGAGGAAGCCACTTCGGAAATCGGGAAGGATATGCGAGACAAGTATCCCCAGTTGTTCGACGATTCAGGTACTACTCTACTCTTACTTTAGGCAGTCTTTCCTAGTTGATCACTCAGGTATGAGTGATAGGTAAATTGGTATCTATTGTAATGACCTGATTTTGTTGTTAGGGAAAAGCCAATAGGGAAAGAATTGGGTCAGAAAGCTTTTTGGTAGTAACTTGGAATTTCCTAACCTAGTCAAGATTGGGATGAAATCAAAGTTAGTGATGTCTAGGGATATCAGGTAACAAATGAGAGATCTATTTATGAATTTGAGCATACGAGTAGATAGCTAAGATGTTAAGGAACATGTACAACTTTATAGAATCGAATTCAAGCGAGTAGAACTCCCGAAACTGATCATAGCGTGAATGGGTATTTTTTGTGTGTCATGGGTTGAATGTGTGTTGTGAAATGGGGGTTTGAAACTCTGAATTTAACTCTCTATCTTTGTACAAGCTGCCAAGGCTAGATTATACCCACCAAGGTGAGGGATAAGGTCCGCCACAGTGGGACAGACGCGACTCAAGATGGAAATAAACTCCAAAACATTATTATTCTGCAACATTCGATCTTGAGAGCTAAGGAACGACCCAGGGATATTTCTTGAAGGTTTCCACCTCTTCTAGAACAAAAGCTAAGGTTTTTTCTACCTGAATACATTTTTCAATCGGTAGAACTTAGTTTCTTGGATAATTATCGATGAGAGAGGGTTTTGATCTGGAATTTATGGTGGAAGAATCCCTAAACTGGGTATGGGGATCAAGTGTTTGGCCTAGGTTTGATATTATTGATTATAATATGGGTAATTAGGTCTCATTTATTGATCCTCGCATTATATTGATTGTTTGTAGACTAAGAACAAGCGGAAATAATTTGGAAAGGGAAGAATAAAGTTTCTTAATGTTCAAGCTTTGTTCAAGGTAGGTGATGGTTATGATTTCATGTTTATGTGATGTATGTTAGTGATTGCTTCATTGTAATGCATGTATGTATGCGAATGTTGCATTGTTGATCGCACCTATTGCAAATGAGTATGTACGAATGATTGTATGCCATGAATCAACACTTGATTGTATGATTGTGAGAATATATATGGTGATTGTAATTGTGATATGTTGAATGGAGCGGGTGTCACGTTCCGACACACTAACTGGATCAGATGTCATATATTGACATACTTATTGGAACGGGTATCACGATCAGACACACTAACTTGGAACAGGTGCCACGATCTGGTACACTAACAGTTTGGGTATGGTTCCATGAGAGGACCAATGACTTGTTATATATGCATATTATTGAGAATCTAGAATTGTACATTGCTTCTGATAAGATGACTGATATTGTATATGCTCGGTAAATGCGTGTTTACTATGTTGCAACTGCTTATGTATGTTTCACTATTGGAATAGTCGAGTGATCCTACCAGTACACTGTGGTTGTGTACTGATACTGCACTTGCTATTTCTTTGTTGAGTACAGGGCTTCTTCAGGCAGCTATTGAAAGACCTTGTTTAGGAGATCAGTGATCAACATCGAATTCACAGGTGAGCTAGTTCTTCCAGGCTTCCATGCGTTCTCGTTATGTTTAGTCCATTTCTATTTGGACTTAGACTAGTACTTTAGATATTCCTATGTTTAGTTTTGGTTGCACCCGTTTTCTTAGACTTGTTGAATTAGATGTTTTGGTACATTGACTTTCAGGTTCTAGGTATTATTTCCACAATTGTTTCGTTAGACTTCGGAGTTTATGTGAACTCCCTATTTTTCCTTTAGACATTCAAACATGCTTTCTTATCTTCAAATGCTTTAGTTTTTGTTAATTTGGTTAGTTGGGTTATAGTAACGGTTCTCCCACTAGAGAGTTAGTGTGGTGTCGCTTACGATGGTCTGGATCGTGACAATATATAAATTGTTCCTTATCAACTTTTTCATTTTTCTTTAGTAACTGTTGACTGGTGCTTTGGTTTATTAGATGACTCAAATTTTTTTTCTTTTCGTATAGTTTTTTCATACTCCAAAATCTTTTTGCTTGTCAACATTAATATTTGTCCCTATGTCCCTAGTGCTTACGATACTGACATAATTCATAACGATCTTAAAATTCATTACACTAATAATACAGCCAATCCAAAGGGGGGAGGGTCTTTCCTTTGTTCAACCTAAGCTTCTGCAACATTTGGGAAAGCCAAGCACTAACTAAGGTGCGTGACATTGTGATAGTGGAAGAATACCTAAGTCTAAATTTTTCCTTCTATTTCATTCACAGAGGAGACAAAAAAATTCAAGCACGAACCAAGTTTGGGGCTGAAAGCCTATCACCAGAATACATATAGTAAGGCAAAACTAAATCATAATACGAGACACCAAGATTTAGGTGGAAAACATCTTCGGAGTGAAGAGTAAAATTTTTGGTACCAAAACTCCACTATAATCAACAAAAGATACAAATATGTTCTCAAAAGTTTTCACCAAATAAGTTTCAAACAATGAGCAACAATACTACAAGATAACACTAAACCACAATAATCACTTTTCTCTCTTTTTGTGGTTGCTGATCTTTCTCTTGTGACTAATTAAAACAAAACCTAAAAGAAGTCTTACTTATGCACCATATTAAAAGGCATTTGGGTAAAAGTGAACTGATCCAAATCGGGCTTTTATTTATCCATGTAGGAAGGGAAAATACCCAAAATCCAATAATTCTCCCCCTCCCGACTATGTGGAAAAGACCACCATTCTGGCGATCATGCAATATTCTTCAAACTTTCCTCTTGGAAAATCTTTAGTCATCATGTTGGTACCATTATCATCCGTATGAATCTTTTCAAGTTCAAGCAACTTAGAATACATTACATCTCGATTTCAATGGTATCTCACATCAATAAATTAGACTGGCCATAAAATTTAGAATTCTTGCCAAGGTAAATAGCTCTTTGAATGTCTCAATAAAGCACGTACTTCTCTTGAACACAATCAAGTTCTCCCAAAAATATCTTCACCAAAAGCAACTCTTTACAAGATTCAACAACAAAAATAACCTCAGCTTCTATAGTAGATAGATCAAAACATTTTGAAACCTAGATCGCCAAGATGCAACTTCCCCCACAAAGGTATCAAATTGTCTACAATGGAATTACAAATATCAACATCAGCAACTATGCCTAAATCACTATAACCATAAAGAATAGATTTTCATGTCCCAAAACAGAAACTCAGACTAGAAGTGCCACAAAGATATCTCATAATTCATTTGACAACATTTGAATGCTCTCTTCCTAGATTCGAAAGAAAACAACTAACAATACCAATAGCATGAGAAATAACGGGTCTTGTACAAACCACTGCATACATCAAACTACCAATGGTTGAATCTTAATAAAATTTCTGCATATCTTCCTTGTCATCATCATTGGAAGGATGTTATTTCGTGTTTAATTTAAAGTACATAGCTAAAGGTGTACTGAGAACCTTAGCTTTGTCCATGTTGAACGTACAAAATACTTTCTGAACGTAATTTTCTTGTAATAACCACAACTTCTTGGCCTCTGTGTCATAGACAATCTGCATACCAAGAATATGTCTTGCTTGTCCCAAGTCTTTCATAGCAAAAAACTTATTCAACTCTTGATTCAACCTTTTAATAATGTAAGTATTATGACAAGCAACAAGCATGTCATTAACATAAAGCAAAACAATGATAAGGTAAACGCCAAAGAATTTTTTTTTGCAAAACCACAATGGTCTGAAGAAGTCTTCTTGAAGCCATATTGACTCATAAAGGAACTAAATATTTTGTACCACTTCTTGGGAGCTTGTTTTAGACCCATACAAGCTCCTCTTCATTTTGAAAACATAATTCTTTTTTTCCTTGACTTCAAAACTTTTCGGCTTCTCCATATAAGTTTCTTCATCTATGTCACCAAGGAGAAAAATAGGTTTAACAATCTTTTGCTCGACCTCTAAATACAGACTTGCAACGAATCCTAGAACTACGTGAATGGCTGAAATCTTCACAACGTAGATAATATCTCATCAAAATCACCTCTCCTTTTTTTGTTAAATTATTTCACAACTAAATAACTGTGTACCATGGAACTGGGTTGCCATTTTCATGTTTCACCCTCATAACTAAGCTATTTTCAAAGTATTTTTTGTCTTCAGAGAGCTTCACCAAATCAAAGACATGATTATCATGTAGAGAAGACTTCATCTTTCATAGTATCAAACCACCTTTCATTTTCTTAACTTTTCATGACCTCATCAAGACTCTCAGGTTCTCCCACGTCGGTCAATACTACATACTCATTGAGAGAATAAATAGATGAAGGTGTTTTGACTCTAGTAAATCTTCTGAGAGAACTCTCTGGAGCATCAATAATTGTTCGTTGATGACCAACTACATCATCTTACACTTGAGCATTAACATCATACTGGCCATTGGGAATATGATCATCATCTTCATTATAAACTTGATTTTCATCGTTTTGAAGTTTTTTTTTCCAGGTGCAATAGTCAAAAGAGCTTGATCAATATCAATTAAGCTCTCACTTCTTTGATAATTAACTTTCTCAGCTTTGTGAAGGTCTTCAATTGTTTGGTCTTCAAAGAACACAACACTACGTATTCTAACAAGTTTCTTCTCAACTGGATCATAGAAATGACAGTCAAATCTGTCTTCACCATAGCCAATAAAAAATACAGTACCTAGTGTTAAGATTCAACTTTGACCTTTTATCCTTAAGAACATGCACAAAGGCTTTATACCTACTTTAAGAGGATCATAAGAGATATTCTTATCAGAAAAAACTCTCTTCAGGATAACATCATTCAAAGAAATAGTAAGAGATAAATTGATAATACATGTAACAATATTAAGTGCTTCTATCCAAAACAAATCTGACAGCTTAGCATTTGAAAGCAAACATATAATCCTCTCAACTAGAGTTTTCTTCATCCTCTTTGCTAAACCATTTAGTTGAGAAGTCTTTGGAGGAGTTTTCTGATGTCGAAGACCCAGTTTTGTACAATATTTATCTAAAGGAATAGTATATTCATTACCATTATCTATGCAGATGCATTTCAATTTATTCCATGTTTGATCCTTGGGCTTCAAAAAGAATATCCAGAGTTTGTAAAAATGATCATCATTTAAAATCACAAAGTAAAGTGCACCACCATGAGACCTTACTTTAAAAGGACCACACAAATAAAAAATTACCAACACTCTAGCAAATCAAGCCTTGTTGAAGGAGGATGACTTTGAAATATAACTTTTTTCATGGTTACTGGTTAAGCAATGAACACATTTCTTCAACTTTTCTTATTTCAGTCCAGAAATCAAATTCTTCATAGACAAACTATCAATATCCGTCTCGATCATATAACTTAGTCTTCTATGTCATAACTCTGATGATGTATCATTCTCCACTAAGTTTACTAAGCAACCGTGTAATACATGCAAGATAGATAACTTGTCACCTCAAGCCACAACCATTAAACCCCCGGTAAGCTTACCAAGGGTGTTAACATAACCCTCATTATCAAGGTTTCCTACAGAAATTAAGTTCAAGAAAACATCTAGAGCACACTTAACTTTGTCGAGAACTAGTCTCAAACCAGTCTCGAACTCTTGTTACTTTCCAAGCAAACTGTGTTAATGCCAAGTACCTCAACCTCATTATCATTGTCCATTTTCTACATTCCAAATTTACATGTAGTGTAAAAAGAAAATAATTTCTTCTTTGGCATCACATGTGAAGTAGCACCAGAATCCACAAACTAGCTAGACTCATTATAAACAAGATTAATGGCATTTTCACCACAAGCAACAAGAATATCATCCTTAGAAATAATAGCAAGTCAAATTTCAATATAATCATCTTTATTTTGTTGTCTCATATCTCTCTTGTACATATAATAATATTTCTTGATATGTCAATTCTTATGGAATAGTCACGTGTAATATTCTTGTATTTAGACTTTGACTTACTTCTACTTTTAGTTCTGTCATTCTGAACTTTGAACTTACTTTTCTCTTTTCTTCAGTAACCAAAACATCATAGTGAGAAACTAAAGAAGATGCGCCTTAAGATTGAACACCTCATATTTCGAGAAGGAAAAAGGTTGCATAAATTTTGTCTACTAGTTCAGGTGTATGAGACAAGTCTACCATTCGTAGAACTTTCTACAGATCGTAGACCAGTCTCGTAGAAAGAGATAAAATTATTTTTGAAAAAATCAAATTTTTGAACATTTCAATGAGTGAACAGGACAGTTCTTCGAATGGTCTACGGGTCATAGATATGTCTCATAGGAAGGTCCCGGACTTAGTGAAATTTTAATGGTCAAATTTGATTTTTACGGTTGGGGTCTATAGATCGTAGACAAGTATTGTCTAAAGTTGGTCAATATTAAGGCTTTTGAACTTTTCAACGGTTGACCGGGATGGTCGTAGAAAGACAGTCCAAGCCGTAGACGGGTTCGGTAGTTATTTTTAAGGAGTTTTTGGGTCTCTTCCTAAATGGTTTAAGCCTATGCTATGTCATTTTGGCCTCTATCCTAAGCCCTATATAAAGACTTTACGTCCTAAATCTACTCATATCAAACCCATTCACCTATTTTCCCCGAAACCCAATGAAATTCATCCTCTCTTATTCCCTCTGAACCTAAGGAAGAAGAAGAAGCTAGGGGTCACTCCAAGGTCTTCAATTCACCATTCATCTTGGGCTTTGAGTAGCAAGTTATATGGGTATTCACCCATGGATTCCATTCCTCCAAGGGGTCCCGATGGTTTTTAATTTCTCAATTCAATTCAATTGATTAAACTAAGGTTCTTCTTAATTCACCATGGGTTCTTTTCAATGGTTGTTTTCAATCATTTTTTGCATGATTAATGTAATTACATGATATTGAGTTGAAATCCTATGAACCCATACATGATCCATTATTTTAAACTATAAATAAATGATGAACCCATGAACAATGAATTTTGAAGGATTATGTATATTTTATGAAAAAGATGTTTATGATGATAATATGCATTTAGATGAAAGTATAAATATTTTTGTATTAGGTTTTCTCACATAGGAATATGACCATGATTGTGAAATGTATTTCTCACATATGGATTCACATTGTTGAAATATTATCTCACCTATGCTTGGATTGTAATATAAGGATCTATTCTATGTTTTTATTTTAAGATGTGGATTGGTATTGATCATTTTCTTTCCTATTCTATAGTGATATTTGACGTTTTTTCTATTTCATTGGGATTTAGACTTAGCACCGAGAGGATTTGAGGTGGAGGCTCAAATAGGGTAGTCTCTAGTAGCAATCTCTAGTCTCTAACTACGTGCCCCATATAATTTTCTTAATAACCTAGCTAGTGGATCCACTTTAATAAAAGATGATGTGTACGGATGCTACCTTAGCAAGTAGACTCCCCTTATTTTGGTATGAGGGATATACGGGATTCTGTGACATAGATCTCATGGTATTATTGTCAGTTAAAGCTAATATCCCACAAAACGAGTATGTTTCTTCAAAGTTTTCTAATGTTTCTTATTTTAAATGTGTTGACAATATTTTTATGAGTTATATGTTGATACTTCTTTAAATTCTCCAAATGTTCAAATGTTGGTCATGCATTACATGTTTAAGTTATTTATGTCATCATGTCAACCTATGTATATTCTCTCATACTTAGTATATTTCTTGTACTAATTCATACTTATGCCTAAATTGTTTCACTAATGTAGGGTCCGACACTCCTACCTTTCACACTCATTGATCATTCTACCACATTCAAGAGTTGTCGAGTCCTCATGTTTTGAGGACCAAGATACATTTACTTTCTTTATGTATTTCTAGTTTAAGATGATGTATGTGGTGTATGGGTTACGCCCCAACCACTCCTTTTGATGTTTAGATGGCATGTTGACACTATGTTAGACTTCCTCTTTGTCAAACTTTTTTATGATGTAAGATTGCTACTTTCAAAATCTTTATTTTCTATTATCTTGTATGATGTATGCTAAGTGACTTGTGTAGGGCCTTTCGGTGATCTATATGTCATGCTACACCTAGGTTATATTTTGGATCGTGACTAAGATCTTCTTCTCATCTCTTCATTTAAAATACCACTCTTCATATATTTCATTGTTACAACACCACGACGAACAATATTAGTTAAAGAAAACCAAAGAATTTCTCACGAGTCTGGTAGAGTATTAAGAATCCAAAGTCCTTATATTTCTTCATCAAAATATACACCCATTCCTGACAGCTAGTCAAGGGCACCCTAAAAATCATTTATATGATCTGAAATAGGATTGCCCTCTTTATACTAATATTCATCAATTTTTTTAGTAGGAACAACTTTTTATTGCTAGTCTTAGAAGCATAAAGTTTCTCAAGCTTATCCCATAAACATCTAGCGCGGGTCTCATTCACACTTTATTTTAAACATTATCTTCAACTCATTGTCTGCTATGGCCACAAACATTTAGGTGCTCAAATTCTTCTTCATTATTCATAAACTCAGGTTTATTGGAAGCAAACACATGTAGATGTATTTTCTTGACAAATAGAAGATCTTTCATCTTACCTTTTCAAATATGATAATTACTACCATTCAAACACACCATCTTTCTCATATTTGAATCCATTATTCAAATGGGCAATCAAAAATAACATAATTCTTTGATACCACTTTATTGAAAAAGACAAGCACTAATTAAGGTCCACGAGAGGGCGATAATGAAAGAATATCCGAGACTAAACTTTTCCTTTAATTTTAATCAAGAGGAGACAAACAAATTCAAGCACAAACCACCTTTGGGCAGCATGAATATCACTAAAATAAATATAGCAAGGTAAAACTATATCCCCTTACAAAACACCAAGATTTACGGGGAAAACCTCTTCGGGCTGAAGAGTGAAAACCACGGCACCAAAATTGTACTATAATCAACAAGAGGTACAAATATGTTCTCCAAAATTGTCACCAAATAAGTGTCAAACAATAAACAAAAATAACTACAAAATAGCTCCAAAGAACTAGAGAAGAAAAAAGAGTAAAATCACAAAAATGCAACTGCTGCTCACGAGCTAAAATCTGGAGCTATAGGACTCTAAATCTACCTCTACTAATTTCTAATCAAATATTAAGTTGATAGGAACATATTTTCCAAAAATAACCTCAACCAGACAAGGAACAAAGCGGGAATCATGATTTGAAGATGGTTGCTAGGGTTGAAAATGAAGAGCGAAAATTTGTACTATTTTTCCAAATTTTCTCTCCTTTTGTGGTTGGTGATGTTTCTCTTGTGAATAATGAAAATAAGACCCAAAAGAAGTCTTACATGTCACGACCCAAGCCTAGGGCCGAGCCGTGACCGGCGAATGGGGAACCCGAAGAAACCCCAAACAAGACTCATAGCATATCATTACACATCCTTGGTTGCGGAAGCAATTAAAATGACCATAAGCGATAAGCATAATCAAGGGGGAAATCGGGACTAAGGGAGTGAGAGAAAAAAAGAAGAAATGATACATAAATATCATAGATGAGTCAAACTCAAGCATAATACACAACTTGTCCAACACCACCTCTAAACATGAGTACTTAGCGGGGGCCAAGACAAACTACTGGGCTCACCCTCATAGTCAAAACATAACTAAAAAGAAAAGTCTTATACATAGCAAAAGATCATGAGCAACGTCCCCGGAATGGAGGACTCACCAATAACCTTGATAGGAAATCGTATTAGCCACGCGGAGGAGGAGGGTCAAGCGGTGCTCCGGTCCCTACATGGTGACATCATGTAGGCATAGAGTATGCGTTAGTACGTTTGAATGTACTAAGTATATGGGATGCAATGCAATGCTACAATAGATGGACATCATAGAAAAAATGCATAATCATACCCGATAGATAGCATATTAAAGAAATGATATATATAATGACGCTTACATAAGAATCATATTTAGTGGGACGTAGTACATGTGTGGTGAGTGACCATCAATATAGTATTTCCAAGGCCTACCACCCCCTTGGAGAGGCGAAAGAGGTACAAACCCCTCAATGTGGTTACCCGGGCCTACCACCCCCCGAGCTAGGGACCAAGGTACAAACCCCTCGATATGGTTATACGGGCCTACTACCCCCCGTACTAGGCAACCAAGGTACCAACCCCTTGATACGGTTATACGGGCCTACTACCCCCCGTACTAGGCTTGGTCGACTCACAACACTTTTATAGAGAAAATCATATACATGTATCCCTTTCATCATCATTTCAATAATTATATAATCATCCGACTCATAGGATGTACATTGGACCTTCCATTTCCTAAGAATTCTATAAATGACATTTTATCAAACACATGGTGGGCTATTGTTCATGTAGATAAAATCATGTCTTTCAAGAGTACTAAGTCCAACCAATTCCAACATTCATATAAATCAGCCCACCAACAACATACATGTATATATATCAACCTTCATAATTTGATCATGGAAGCATGAAAACCATAAACATCACATAATAATTTCATTTCATGATAATATGCAAAAATAGACCATAATAGGATGTGTAGTAGTAATTCCATAATTCAAGAGTTCATAAATGATCATAAGGATCCATAAACTTGAAGTAAAAATAGAGGATAAATGGTTGGACTTGTGGAAAGGAAGGTTTCCACAATCAACCCACATACCTCAACTTTGGAGAATCCTTGATGAGGATTGGAATGGAGAATTGATGCTTGAGATTGAGTCTTGAATCCGGAATTAAAACTTGAGATGTTTGAATTTGGTTGAAGATCTTGGTGGAATTTTGGAGAGGGTTTAGAGAGTGTTTTGAAACTAGAAAGAAATATAACTAAGTATGGGACAATCCTCTTTTTTATAAAAGAAAAACGTCCAGCCGCTACAGTAACTTTAGCTACTGGAAATTGAAATTCTGCTCCGACAGGTTTTACGAAAATGATCATAACTCCTTCATCCTAACTCGGAATGAGGTGAAACCAATTGCATTGGAAAGCTAACTCGAAGGGCTTTAATTTAATAGGTAGCGGCCCTTCCAGTTCCTTGTGTGCTAAGAGATATGCCCCTTTAAAGTTGACCCTGAAAATCGCATTCTTTGCGATTTTCGAATTTTGATACGGTTGCTCTAAAATTCGGGTTAGACCCATTTCCCACTCAATTTTACCCCCTGAATAAGAATATGAAGTCGAATTTCCGAAATCATGCACGGATTTTGAGATATATGGAAATTACAATTATAGGTGTTTCCGAAGCACATTTTCGGGCATTTTTGGGGTCGTTTCATTACATATGCACCATATTATTAGGCATATGGGTAACAATGGAGTCAAAATTAAACTTTAATTTACCTACATAGAAAGGAGAAAAGACCCAAAATCCAACAACCACTACCACTAATTTTAGAATTAGTAAAATTATCTAGAGCTAAGAGAGGTACCACATAGTCTAATCTTCTCTAATAACATCCCATCAATACCTATACCATGGAAAACTAGGCAACTATATCTAAATAAGAATAAAGGTTATTTCTTCATTGGGTTCAAAAGGGGAGGGGGAGGGACCATTTGAAACCTCTCGTCACGAATCCTTCAACATTAAGAAATTTCTTTAAGTAGACCTAATTTAAATCCATATCATCATGAAAATCCCGATAGACATGGCAATAGTCGAAATGGATTCACTTAACAGAAGTTTTCAGATGGATACGAATGATAAATACTTTCCTGATTTTCCTAATCTTAGAGACAGAGGCGGAGCCCAGATTAAGAGTTGGGGTTCTAAATTTCCTTTAAAAAGAGACGGGGGGTGGTGGGGGGGGGTGTTCAAACCCACAACTCTAGCGTGAAAAGCATTTGCACGGTCCTTACTTATTATTGAACCGTCAATCAATTTTATTAGGAAATCATAAGTTAATAAGCATATATATATTTATCTAATTTTCTACTACAAATACGAGATGTACGAAAAAACTATTGCGTTCGTTCGAACCCATGAACCCCCGCCTAGCTCCGCCTCTGCTTAGAGATGACTTTTGAGAATTTCCTCACATAAGTGTTGCACCAGAGTACCAAAAAAAAGCTTTTCGAGAAAAGACCACAAATAGGAGGCCCATATTTGTGGACATAACTAAGAGCTCTAAGAAGATGAAACGGCAAGAGGGCTCAACTGGTTGGCAAAATATAGATTTTCAAAATGGATAGAGAGATGTTATTGGGGATTATTCAGAGGACAAATTTTTGCAGACCAATAATTATTGATGGTGTGTGAAAAGTTACAATAATATTATAAAACTACAAAAAGGTGAAGTAAGATAGAGTAATGTTAATTGCGTACGTATTTGTAATTAAACACTAGAGTGAAATATCTTACCAAAACACCAACAAATGCAGGTTTGGGACCAAAGTTAGTGCCAGAGAACGAGCCGGGTCAGAAAACAAAACAACAATTAATACTATCAAATTGAATAACAAGTTCAACGGGGAAAGGAATTGATTTACCTTGCAAAGCAATGAAAATGCAATTAGTAGACTTCCCTAAAGCAAGCCAGAGGCAGACATCTGAAAAAATTATTTTACATAATTAATTAGTGACTTTCAGGGGTTTTAATTTTTCTTTTAAAACTGTCATGAATTAGGAATATTATATATATATATATATATATATATTAGTACCATTAGAAGGGGTCTTCTACTCTTCTACCAGCTCTATCTATCAAAAGTGCACCCCCTGCAGTTACTCCAACCTAAACAAAAATAACATAAACATAAATTTTGCATTTTCAACAAGATAATTACTTTTTAGCTATGACCTCATCAGAAAACAAAAACCTGTAAAATGCCGAAGAGAATAACCCTCATGACATCAAAAAATGTATATTAGTCAAAGATGACAACAGTTATGACCAATAGTTTAAAAGAATCATGTATTGTTCTTTAACAAATAACACAAGAAAGTAAGGTGTTTAGATTAATATATGTCAAAAAATCTCTCTTCAGACAACCTCTCAATCTCAACATCAACGTACAACTCGTAATTATGTGCACCTTCTTGAGAAACATGCAAACTTTGTGTGTAATAAGAAATACCTAAAACCGATTGAGGATATCAAAAGATAGATTGGCCATTATCACTCTTGATGGGATCATTCTACTTTACCTTATGTACGATGCGTATGGATCTTTTATTGGAGTTGTATTGCGGTACAGAGTGAACAAGATCCTCCACCCCGATATTTTATGCTAGCAATATGTTAACTTGTGCTTAGACAAACTACATTGTGACTGAAACATAATTGTTATCTATAGTACTACTACTATATCCTTCGAAAAATTTATATCATGTATATATTTGGGTCCAAGTCCATAGTTTACACTGATCATGCAGCTCTTCCGTACTTGATGGTGAAAAAGGATGTGTATCGAAGATCGATCCATTGGGTGGCTATTGCAAGAATTTGTCTTTGAAGTCAATAATATAAAGGGCATGGAGAATCAAGTGGCAGATCACTTTTCGAGCCTTGAGGAAGCAGGAAGACTAAAGGAAGCTGGAAGACCAAAGGAAGATCTGGAAATTGATGATGCTTTTCAAAATGAGCGTCTTGGAGCGGTGTCTTGTGTGATGGCACCTTACTATGCTAATATTACTAACTTTTGGTGACTAACCTCAATATTGAAGAAGTGAATATCAAAAGAAGAATTTTTTAAAAACATATAGACACTACTTCTGGTATGAGCCTTACCTATTTCATATATGTGTGGATAACATGATTAGGTGGTATATATCTGAATAAGAATAACACTTATTTGGAAAGTATGTCATGATTCACTGATTGGAAGCTACTACGGAGGTATGTGGATATCTGCAAAAATGATTAGAATGTGCTTATGTTGGCCCACCATCTAACATGACGCAAATCTGATGGATAAGCATGTGACCATGCAAATGTCAAGGTTCTATTTCAAAAAGGAAGATATGCATCCAAACATGGTCATGGAGGTGGAAATATTTGATGTTTGGGGGTTAGATACTATGGGCCCCTTTGTGAGTTTCGTATGATTCAATGTATCCTAGTTGTTGTGGAATATGTTTCTAATAGGGTGGAGGTTGTTTTTCTACCTAATAATAAATAAAAGAGTGTGATGCATTCCTAAACAAGAATATTTTCACTAGATTGGACACATAAATAGTTATTACTAGTGACGAGAGATCTCACTTCTACTATAATTTTTTGCAAGTTTGTTAGAAAAGTATGGTGTAAGGCATATGGTGGAAACCTCATATCATCTGTAGTCTGTAGATGTGATCAAGTGGAAGTTTTAAACGAGATCAGGAGCATCTTGTCCTAGACTAGTAATGCAAATTGAACTAACTGGTAAAAACTGTCAAATAATGTTTTGTGGGCCTATAGAAAAACTTTCAAGAATCTTATTATGGTTTTCCTTATCAGATGGTGTGTGGAAAAGCTTTTCATCTTCTCGTTGAACTATAGCATAAGGGATCTAGGCCTTGAAAAAGTCAAACTTCGAGTGGAAGGATGTAGATGAGGTTGACTCAACTTAGTAAACTGGATGAATTTTGATTATAGTCTTATGATAGTGTCACACTATATTAAGAGGATATAAATAAATTACATGAACAAAAGATTATGAAGAGGGAATTCCAATTTGATGATATAGTCCTGTTATTCAACTCAAGATTCAAGCTCTTCCCTGGGAAGCTGAAATCCAAATGGTTGGGTTTATTCAAAGTAGAGAGTGCATCAACATATGGTGATGTTAACTTCCTAATAGAGGATAGGCTACGAACTTTCAAAGTTAAGGGGAAAAACATTAAACAATTTTTGGAAACAATGAGGATGAAAGATTAGTGGAAAAGTACCATGTTAGAAACCACCCATCTCACAAAGCCACAAACAGATATAGCGTCTAAGTCACATTGCACATTAAATCAACTGCTAATTGGGAGGCAAACCAAGTTTATGCTTCTGTGAATAATATTTACTAAGTCTTAATTCATCAATGGGTGTAGAAATCAGATAATGCAGATGAAATAACTCAAAATATGAAACTGATCAAAATGGGAAAATCTTGGGAGTAGAGATCAGTCACAGATCATAAAAAAATTTATGGACCATAAAAGAGACAAAATGCTCGTGGTTTAAGTAGTCATCTACAAGAACATACCATAAAATGCATCCACAATCCATAAGTTTGGTCTTTTCTGAAATAGAGTTAGAATAGAAGTAGTATACCTTGTATCCTGACCCTAATCCTATTCTAACAGTAATGTATCCTCTAAGATTTGTAGTTATACAAAGACTTTAGGACTCTACTTGCAGTGGACGTATGTAATTTTACAAGTGCCCAAATTCCCAAAAATGTTAAGTTTCAATACTTTTACAACGGTTCAACCGGACGGCCCGTCATCCAATGCACGAGGCGTAGATAGGTCTCGTAGGTAAGTCCCAGACTTAGAGAATTCTAATGTCAACAAGTGAGACCCACGATCGGGACCCACGACCCACTGTTAGAGCTACGGTCCGTGGGTGGTTCCCGTCATTTAATGTCCAAATGTCAGGGTCTCTGAACCCATCAACCAGGATGGTCCGTTGGTGGAACCACGGACCCATCGTTGATGGTGTCGATACTTATTTTCTTAGGCACTATTGGGACTTTTCGTAATTATTCTAGCCTAATACTGTGTCATTTTATGCTTCATCTAAAGTCTTATATAAACGTTTTTACCCCAAATTCCCCCAATTTAAAATCACTCTCAAATTCATAAAAGAAGAACAAGTCTTCCTCTCAAATAGTTCTCCCTCTAGAAGTTGAAGAAGAAAGCTAGGGTTTGCAAGTCAAGTCTCCAATTTCACAATTGGAGTCAAGCTTTTGGCACTGAGGTATGATAGTTTTCATCCATGGAGCCCTTTCCTCCATGGAGTTCCTAAATTCTCTAATTTACAAAGTTAGAAATCCCCAATTGAGTTAGGATTTTTCTTCCATGTCATGGGTTCCTTTCAATGTTGATTTACTTAATTGATTTATGAACTTTTATGCATGAATTGATATAATCTCATGATTTTAAGATGAACCCCTATGAACTCATGCTTAACCTATGTTTTCTAGAAATTGATGATTGAACGTGGGTTTTTGAACTATGAAAGGTGAACTAGGGAATTATGTATGTTCTTATAGAATTGATGAGATATGATGTAGATTGCTTTGAGAGTAAAAGCACATATGTTGTTGTTGTGGTTAATTATTGTGAACGGATTGCTCACATAACTACCTCATGCATGAATGTGAAAGGTTTTCTCACATAAATGATTGTAAGGTTGAAAGGTCTTCTCACCTAAAATGAATCAAAGTTAAGGAGCTATTCTAATGAAAGCTAGCTTGGATTGGTTACTTAATTATACCTTTCCATGGAAGACATATGATTTAGCTTGGATTGGCAATATGACGTGCCTTTCCATGGATGATAAAGATAAGTTAAGAAAAATGAGTATTCCATGGGATTTGCCCTTAGCATCGAGAGGATATTGAGATGGAAGCCCTACCGTTAGTAGAGGCCGGGTTTCTAGAAGCAATCTCTTTATCTCATACCTATGTACCCCCATAGGATGATTGTATAAGATAGACATTAGCTAGTGGATCCACATAAGCTAGAAGTTCATGGTCTTACCTTGGCAAGTTGGACACCCCTTTTCAGTGTGGGATAGACACTGGATTCCTTGTTGATAGCTCACATGGTCTTATATGTTAGTTAAAGGTAAATCTCCCATAATAACGAACTAAGGTTACTTCAAGAAGTATCTCACGTGTGTTATTAAGATGATGTCTATTTGCATTGACCATGTTTAATGACTTATGTCTTCTAACCCTTTTTATATCATGTTTTAGCTTGGTGATCTACGTATTCTATTTGTGTATATTTTTCATCGTCTATTATTATTTTTGATATTTGTTTTTTCTTTGGATTTTTAGGTAATTTACAATCTCTAGCTATATGTCCTAATTTTTCACAATTATAACAAGTACATTCTGTTAGTTTTCTTTTTGGTCTATATGGTCTTTTGGTTTTGTAATTTTTTACATAGTACCTTCTTCTTGGTTTTTTATATTTATATTTTGATCTATATTTTTTATTATATTTCTTTCTATTTTTGTAATACTTATCCGTACAACCAAATTGGGGTGCTGTTTCATTTTTGCAACATGTTAAGTTCTTTATTAATATTTTTTGCATTTTTATTTCTTCTTTATGCTTTTCACATAGTTCCATAAACCATCGTTGCAAGAATTTCATTCTAGCTCCTAAGGTGTCCATTAATTCTGCTTCATTCCAACTTTTTATTATTTTTGAATTAAAAGGTTCTGGTAGTGTGGTAGGTGGTAGTGTGGTAGGTGAGTATTTTATTTTAAAGATTTTATTGTAGTATTCTTTTGCTAAGTGTCTTAATCTTGATATCCCTTTAATGTTATTTTTTGGTAGTGTGAAATTTATGGTAAAATGTAATAATATTTATTGTAATATTCTTCCGATAGTTGTTTTAATCTGAATATTTCTTTAATATTATTTATGATGTATTCTAGATATAACATATCTTCGGTTCTTTGGTACATATATAAATTTTCCTTCATTAATTGTTCTAACAGTTTTATATCTTCCATAGATTTTATCCAATATTGTAAATATTCGTAGTTCATTTTAATCTGAATTTATTTCTAAATCATACCATTCTATTCTTTCGAAGTCTAAATCATGTAGATTTATTTCATACCATTCTTGATTTAATATATCTTCATAATCATTAAATATTTTTTCCCATATTATTCTTCTTAATTCGATTATTTCTATATTTTTAAGTACATGTAAGATTAAAGTTTCGTAGTTTTTTATCATTTCATCATGCATGTATGTAGTCATGTTCTTTATTATGCGAGGTTTTTCAATTATTCCTTCCTATCATATTCATAATCAATTAAATTCATATTAGATTATTATGAACTAGATTATCTGTTTATCATGTTTTCCAGTCACTACTAGCATCGTACTTTAGCGGATACTTCCTTCTTATCAGCGCCTCAACTTTGTTTAATCCCCTAAACGGCTTCCTCGCCTACCGGTTTCAACATTAGGATGACATAGTATAGAAGTTTTCTCCCTGTTTTCAGTGTGCTAATAAACTAGAAATCATGATTCAAATAATTCTAATACATAATAAGTAACATAAATTTATTCAATCATATATATGATATTTAGGAATATATGAAATTAGTTCCGCATATTGTTTGAACAATATACCTTTGCTTCTTGCTTAGCCATGCTATCTGAAATATCTGACTGGATTTCAGATTGTTGCTCCATTTATCTAAATACTAAATTTTTAGTTGAGAGAGTTTTTTTTTTTTTGAAAGAAAGTTTATTATGTTAGGCCTTGCCCGTCTTTACAAAGTTTACTACTAAGTCTATATATAGACATACAAATTTACTATTCTAAATACTTATCCTAACACATTTTTTACACATGTCCATTACTATTTACTACTATTCATGACTACTATTCATGAATAGTCCTTGTTTTGTCTACCACTAACCTCTTTACGACTTATTTGCACATATCAATAATGTACACTATCTACCACACACACTTGTCATATTTTGTACAAAAGACCCATACCTACTTTATGACAACTATTATGACTTTTACATTTACATTATTTTACACATAACTTTTTCCGTTCATATCTCTTTCTCCTTCTTGTTTTCTTCCTCGTTGATTATTCCAGCTGGACGTCTGAAATTATATTATCTTCTCCGTTGCACTTTGAACATATATGGTCCGGGTATTTATGACCAATTAGCTTGCAATATCTGGTTAATAATTCTGCTGAAATAAATCCTTCTTTTAGTGCTCGTGTCGTAGGTCGTTCTTCTGGCTTTAGTAGTGATAACATCCATCTTTGGACTTCATCCATATCTGCTTTCCTTAGCTCCCTTGAATTGGAATAAATCATTAGTTGGTCTCTTGCATAGTAGCTCCATATAGCGTTTCCATTTAAATAATTATTTGCTAACTCTTGTATAATTGTTGATATACCAATTATCCTTTTGTTGGCATAAAAACTTGGTATCTCTATTTTGCATATCTCTTCTTGTTGTCCGATATCCTCGGGTATAATCATATCTTTAGTTAATCCTATCTTGATAACCTGTATTGGAGGTTTTATTTCCTCGTATAATATCTCCACTGGTGCTGTATAGAATTTTATATAAAATAAATTTCCTTTCGTAACTCTTTTGTATGTAATGAATGCTTTGTGTAGTTCTGGTATTCCACTAACTTCTTCTCCGTCATATGTGTATACGGTATTTAACAGTCCGTAGTTGTAACATGTTCTTACTAAATTAGCGTTAGTTTTCGGTTGTGCATGTTTTATGCATGGCTATCATAATTGGTATATATTTTGTATTAACTCATACTCTTGCCTACATTTCCCCAAATGTAGGGACCGACCTTACAGATTCGCACTTCTTTGGCTAGGGATCCCATATAGAAGATTGCAGATTGGTGAGTCCTCATCATCCGAGGACTGAGCTTGGTTTTCATTTTGTGTTTACTTTTAGTTTGGAACTTGATGTACGGGCTACGCCCTCATAAATTCTTATGTACTAGATGACTTTCAGACGATTTGTAGACTTTCGCTTTTCTCTATAAAACTTTTATAAGTTCAAACTGTCTTTTAAATCTCTTTATTCTATTATCTGGTATGATGAATACTAAGTAGCTTGTATGGGGCCTCTTAGGGTCATATATGTCATATTACGTTTAAGGGCTACCTTAGGTCGTGACAAACTTGCTAATCAGAGCACAAGGTTTAGAAAGGTCCTAGGAAGTCTCATAAGCCAAGCCACATCAAGTAGAGTCTTGTTCATGAGTGTGAAGCGTGTCACATTTATGAATTTGAGGCAATAAGATGTTTAGCAAACTCCACTTCTTTCACTATTCTGAAGTTGTGCAGTAGAGTTCAACTCTATAATATCTCTATCATAATCCTTATCCGATGCTCTATAGGGTATGACCACTCGAAGGTCATATGCTAGAAGGAATGCTGGAGAGAATGTGAATCAAGAGGCTCCTCATCAAGCTCTTCAAGTTCTGGTCGATCCTGTGGTCGAGCAAGTGACTACTACGGAGTTTATGGCTGCTTTTCAAGTATTGGCTCTAGCTATGACGGCCCAAGCCAATAGAGAGGTTGTGGTCCCCATGAACCCAAATGTGGATACGACAACATCTAGAGTGAGAGATTTCACTAGTATGAATCATCCGGAGTTTTATGGTTCTAAGGTTGAAGAAGACCCTCAACAATTCATCGATGAGGTTTAAAAGGTGTTGATGATCATGGGAGTGACACCGACGGAAAAGGTGGAATTGGCCGCTTATCACCGTAAGGGTGTTGCTCAAATATGGTTCAACCAATGGAAAGAAGGGAGAGAGGAAGATATGCGTCCTCTCGAATAGAAAAAGTTCAAAGTTGCTTTCCTTTATAGGTTCTTTCCCTTTGAGATGAGGAAGAAAAGGTGTTTGAATTCATCAACCTTCATCAAGGGAATATGAATGTGAAGGAATATGCTTTGAAGTTCATACAATTGTCTCGATATGCTACTACTAAGATTGCCAATCCTAGGGCAATGATGAGTAAGTTTTTTTTGGGTGTGTCCGAGATGGTAGTTAAGGAATGTCGTATCGCTATGCTTATCAATGATATGGAAATTTCTCGTCTCATGGTTCATTCTCAACAAATTGAAGAGGAGAAACTTAAGGAAAAGTTTAGGGAGGCAAAAAGGGCTAAGACTAGTGATGGTAACTTTTCACATTCAAGATTCGATGGACATGATCATTCTAAGTTCAACAAAGATAGGGTGCCTAACCCTAATCCTGAATAAGGAAATTGTAGTGGTTCTTCATTGCCTATATCTACATGTGCTAGGTGTGGAAAAAAGCATGAGCGTAAGTGCTTAGCCGGCACGGATGGTTGCTTCGGTTGTGCTAAAAGTGGTCATAAGATGAGGGATTTACTAATGCTTATGGCTAAAGGAAGAGAGGGTAAGCAAGATCCTCCTAGTGGTTCGGGTTCCAATGCCCCCAAGAAAAACCAATTTTATGCACTTCAAACTTATGGTGAACAAGAGGGTTCTCCCGATATGGTTATCGATATGTTAAAAGTCTTCCAACTTGTTGTTTATGCTTTACTTGACCCTGGTGCTTCCATGTCTTTTGTGACAACATATGTGACTATAAGTTTTGATATTCTTCCAAATGTGTTGTTAGATACTTTTTCTGTCTCTACTCCTGTTTGTGATTTTGTTGTGGCTAAGAGGGTCTATAGAAAGTATCCCGTCTCCTTGTCCCATAGAGCCACTCGTGTTGACCTTGTAGAGCTTGATATACTAGATTTTGATGTTATCCTTGGTATGGATTGGTTGCATGAATTTTATGCTTCTATTGATTGTAGAACACGTGTAGTCAAGTTTCAGTTTCCAAATGAACCCATCGTAGAGTCAAAAGGGGAAAATTCTATGCCTAAGGGTCAGTTTGTTTCTTATCTTAAATCTAGAAAGATAATTTCGAAGGGTTTCAATCACCATCTAGTTAGGGTGAGGGATATAGATTATGATACCCCTACTCTTGAGTCAGTCCCCGTTGTTAATGACTTTTCGGAAGTGTTTCCAGATAATCTACCCAGTATTCCTTCTGAAAGGGAAATAGACTTCAATATTGACCTTATCCCAAATACACAGCCTATTTTTATTCCTCCTTATCGTATGGCTCCGACAGAACTTAAGGAATTAAAGGAGCAATTGAAAGATTTATTGGATAAGGGTTTCATCCGACCAAGTATCTCTCCATGGGGTGCCCTAAAGTTGTTTGTTAGAAAGAAAGACACTCTGTATGTATATTGACTACTGACAATTGAACAAGGTTACCATTAAGAATAAGTATCCTCTTCCAAGGATAGATGATTTATTTGACCAACTTCAAGGAGCAAGTTACTTTTCTAAGATTGACCACCGGTTGGGTTATCACCAATTGAGGGTGAACGAAGATGACATTCCAAAGATGACTTTTCGAACTCGATAAGGTCATTAAGAGTTTTTGTAATGTCGTTTGGTTTGACTAATGCTCTGGTGGTATTTATGGATTTGATGAATAAGGTGTTTAGACAATACCTTGACATGTTTGTGAGTGTGTTCATTGATGACATATTGACCTATTCAAGAATTGAGGGTGAGCATACCGATTATTTGAGGATTGTGTTGCAAGTTCTCAAGGACCAACAACTTTTTTCAAAGTTTAGAAAATGTGAGTTTTGGTTAAGGTTTGTGGCTTTCCTTGGCCACATTGCTTCCGGTAAGGGTATTTCGGTAGATCCTTGTAATGACCCTAAAGGTCATTTTTGGAAATTTTCATAAAATGACCGTTTTACCCCTCCCGATAGTTGCCCCGAGTCCTAATTGTTGTATTTTTGAAGTTGGTTTGAAGGAAAATTGATGAAAAGTTGAGTTTTTGCGAGTTAAAGTTTGGTTAAAAGTGCTATTTCGAGTCATTTGGAGTTAAAACGAAGATTTAAGGTCCTAAGTTGCAAAAATTGTGAAATTTTGATCAAGAGTTGACTTTGGTCAACAAACAAGGTTCCGGTGCTCCAAATGGAATTCTGAGGGCACCGTTGGATTCAGGGGGTGATTCTAAGTCTAGAATGAGTCTTGGTTGGATTTTTAGAGGCCCCGTGCGTTTCGAGTTTTTGAGCCTAAAGTTAGTTTCTTGACGCCTTATCGGATACCGGGTCAAGGAGACCTCGAATTCAAATTCCGACGATTTCATTGAGTCTGAAATGTCATTTTCAAGCTAGTAGCTTATTTGGTTTGTGTTCGGGAAGTGCCAAATAAGTTTTGGGTGAGCTTTTAAGCTTCTTGGATGCTTTGACAATATTTCAGCAAATTGTGGCAACTAAAGGGTTCATTATTAGTTTTAAAGGTCGAAAAATTATTTCGAAAGTTCTGAAATTTTGAGCATGAATTATAGGACTTATCTGCAAATTTTGGGTGCATTTTCGCTAACCCGAGATTGGACTTTTATCGCAAATAAGAAATAATTGTTTACCGAGTAGAAATGATATTTGACTGGGCAACGAGCATGAAATTGAGCTCCGATTGAACGAGCAGATCCGTATCATTATTCAGGACATTTACAAGAAAAGAATCGGGTCATTTCACTATCGTATGAGGAAATTATAGCCTTTTTAGTGAAAGATTAACTGCTGTTTTTCTGGTGCATAACAGCCATGTACTGTTTATAAAAATTCAGACTGTGTTCATTTGGTATTTTGAGCATATCGGGAGTTCTAAAGATCGGAATGGAGTTATTCTTATGGGTTTCTTCTTGAATTAATATAAGGGTTAGTATTCAATCTTCAATTTGACATTTTCTCATAATTTCTTTATCTGTTTTTTTTTCCTATCCGTAAATCTCTTGGGAAAAATTGGGGTTTTATCGATTTGGACTCCCTTTTTGCTGAAAAAGGTATACTTACGATCCTTATGTTATGGGTAAACTAATTTTAACATAAAATTATTGATTCATCGATTATTTTCATCATATTAACCGCGTACAATTTGGACTTTCCCGGTAAAGTTAAAGTTTGATACATTGAGAATTTCAAGGTCGATCTTAACTCCGTTTTTGATGAAATTTCATATTTGAACTTATCTAAGCATGGGTAAGATGTTTTTCAAGAGATATTTCATTTTCGAGTCGGGGTTTCGGATCCGAATATTTTAGGCTTCTTCAAGAACGTGGATTTTCCTTCAAATTGAGTTTGTGAATTGATTTCAACTCCGTTTTCAAATTGGTTTTCACCATTAGCTTCCAAATACTTTAAGGATCATTTTATATAAAAAAATTTCCAGATTTGGGTATCGTTTTCCGGTATGAGACTTTTGGACCGTTTTGCTCTTTTTCCCTAAATTTCTTGATTTTGGTGTCATTGGACTCGAATTGTGATTGTGAATAATTATTTGAATAGATTATCGTGATCTGGATTATACTCGGAAAGGAAAGGCTCAACTCAAGTAACTTTTGGAGTTCGTTTTAAGGCAAGTGGCTTCCAAACTTTGTAAAACACTTAGACTACGCATGACTACTTTCCTAATTGTATTGGGGAGTAATGGGGATTGAGGATGAGTTTTATTTGTTGATTGAAATTGTTGTAAATGAAAGATGGGGAATAAAACGAGCTAAATGTGTTATATGTGACTTGAATTTGTTGAATAAGTCATGTGATAACTGATATTGAGGGGATAGAAGAGCATGAGTAGGCTATGATTGATACAGACATTGATGTTGAGACAGATGATGTGTAATACTATGATGTGGTCGTGATATGGTTGTGATTGAGACAGGTGATGTGTAATACTATGATGTGGTCGTGATATGGTTGTGATTGAGACAGGTGATGTGTAATACTATGATGTGGTCGTGATATGGTTGTGATTGAGACAGATGATGTGTAATACTATGATGTGATCGTGATATGATTGTGATTGATGACATGTGCATATTCATTATTCATCCCATGTGTGAACTATATGTTGCATGAGTTCTGAGACACTGATATGAGGATGGATGGATATGAGACACAGTTGAGACTAGCTCCGGCTAGAGATATATGAGATGGACTAGCTCCGGCTAGCGATTTAGATGCCAATAGGATCTGGTTCCGGCGGTGATACATGGTCCATGTGTGGCCCCCATGGGTTCTGATTTGAGTATTCAGCGTAGACTGATTACGTCAACAGATGTGTATCGTAGGAAAGACATGCAGCACGACTACATGACATCATTATTGCATTTTGCATCGCATTTGCCTTATCTTTGTCTGTGATGTGTAGATTGTATCAATTTACTCTTCTTATGTGGAATTTGATCTATTTGCTCTCATTTGTTGATCTGAAGTCGATGAGGATATACTGTTGGTTCTGGCTGTTGAATATGATTTGTTTAGTATAGGTTGGTTAGTTTGCTGCTAGATTGAAGCTTCGGTGGTTCGGTTGGGATTGAAAGGAGTTGTTTGTAGCTGCTAGTTTTGCTTAGTTTAGAGTTACTTGCGAGTACCTGTGGTTTTCGGTACTCACCCTTGCTTCTACATAATTGTGTAGGTTGATAACTCTCTCTCATATTCGGCTTAGTAGTTTCTTTTGCAGATTGAGCTTCGGGGCATACTCGAGAGGTAGCGGTTCATTGCAGACGTGCCCTTGAATTATCTTTACTTTCAGTTGTGTTCTATTCGAGAACTATACTCTGAGACTTGTATATTTTTATTCAAATTCTGTATTTAGAGGTTTCAATATGTGACAACCAAATTCTGGGTAGTGTTGAGTCTTAATTAAAGTCTTTCGCTTATTTATTATCTTTTATTCTCGTATTTCTACTTCTCTATCGTTGTGGTTGGGTTAGGCTGACGTGTCCAGTGGGAAATGGACACGTGCCATCACATCTGGATTTGGGGTGTGACAATCCTAAGAAGACGGATGCGGTTAAGAGTGTGCCTAGACCTCTATCCCTTCAGATATTATAAGTTTCTTGGGTTTTAGCCGGTTACTATAGATGGTTTGTTGAAGGTTCTCTTCGATTGACGTATTTGACCCAAAAGAAGGTAAAGTTCATATGGTCGGAGGCATGTGAAATGAGTTTCCAAGAATGGAAGGATAGACTTAATTCTGCTCCGGTGTTAACTTTACCGGAAGGGACTGATGGTTTTGTTATTTATTGTGATGCCTCGATAATTGGGTTAGGATGTGTCCTTATGTAGAATGGGAAAGTCATTGCCTATGCTTCAAGGCAACTCAAGATTCATAAAAAGATTATCCTACCCACGACCTTGAACTAGCGGAGGTTTTGTTTGCCTTTAAGATTTGGAGATATTACTTGTATGGTGTTCATGTGGATATATTTACCTACCACAAGAGTTTGCAATATGTGTTTAAAAAGAAAGATCTAAATCTTCGCCAAAAGAGGGGGCTTGAGTTACTAAAGGATTATGACTAGTGTTCTCTATCACCCCAATAAGCAAAATGTAGTGGAGGATGCCCTTAGTCGAATATCGATAAGCAGTTTTGCTCATATTGAGGATGATAAAAAAGAGTTGGTTCGAGATGTTCATAGATTGGCCTGATTGGGTGTTCGGTTAGTTGACTTTACCAAGGGTGGTTTTATGGTCCACAATGGTTCAAAATCATCTTTTGTGACAATGTGAAAGTTAAGTAAGTTCTTGACCTGACGTTGGTAGAATTGAAGAAAGCGGTGCTTAAAAAGTCTGTGGAGGCTTTCTCCCAATAGGGAGATGGTATGCTTCAGTATCAAGGTCATTTGCGTGTTGCTAATGTTGATGACTTGAGAACAGATCTTGTTAGAGGCCCATAGTTCTCGATATTCCATTCACCCGGAAACCACCAAGATGTACCCTGACATGCGGGAGATCTATTGGTGGAATGGGATGAAGAAGGATATTGCAGAATTCGTGGCTAAATATGTCCCTATTGTCAACAAGTGAAAGTTGAGCATCAAAAGTCGGGAGGTTTGTCTCAAGATAATGACATTCCTACTTGGAAGTGAGAAGATTTGAACATGAACTTCACTGTGGGTTTACCACACACCCGGTGACAACATGACTCAATTTGGGTTATTATAGAGCGGATGACAAAATCGACTCATCTCATTCCCGTCAAAGTTTCTTATTTAGCAAGGACTATGACAAGTTGTATTTGAATGAAATGGTGAGGTTTCATAGAGTGCCCATATCCATTATCTCCGATCGTGGTACTCAAATCACTTCTCAGTTATGGAAATCGTTCCAAAAGGGTCTTGGTACTTGTGTTAAGCTTAGTACGACTTTTCACCCACAAACCGATGGGCAAGTAGAGCGTACTATCCAAACTTTGGAAGATATGTTGAGAGCATGTGTAATTGACTCAAGGGTAATTGGGATGATCACTTGCCTTTGATTGAGTTTGTCTACAACAATAGCTATCACTCAAGCATTAGTATATCTCTATTTGAGGCCCTATATGGCAGGAGGTGTAGATCTCGTATAGGTTGTTTTGAGGTGGGTGAAGTTGCCCTAATAAGTCTCGAGTTGCTATATGAGGAAATTGAGAAAGTTTAACTTATTAGAGAAAGGTTGAAAATGACTCAAAGTCGACAAAATTCCTATGTCAATGTGAGAAGTAAAGATCTTGAGTTTGAGGTATATGATTGGGTCTACTTGAAAATTTCACTTATGAAGAGCGTAATGAGATTTGGGAAGAAATGGAATTTTAGTCCCCAATATGTGGGCCCATACCAAATTTTGAGGCGAGTTGGCAAGGTTGCTCATGAACTTGATTTGCCTAGTGACTTGGCATCGGTGCATCCAATTTTCCAAGTCTCTTTGTTTAAGAAATGTGTTGTAGATCCAACATCTATAGTTCCGTTGGAAGATTTGGGAGTTAAGGAGAATATTTCTTATGAGAAAGTTCCGGTTGAGATTTTGGACCGGCAAGTTATGAAATTGAGAAATAAAGAAGTTGCTTCCGTGAAAGTTCTTTGGAGGAATCAGTTAGTTGAGGGTTCTACTTGGGAGGCCAAGGACGATATGATTTTCCGTTATCCTCATCTCTTTCCCTCCGTCCCTACTCAAGCTTGAGGTATTTAGCTCCTCATGGTTTACTCTCTTGGTGTCATGTGTGTTAGATATTCCCATGATTTCCTCATTATGCATGATTCATGAAAATCTTAAATTTTGAGAAAATGAGTTTACTTGATTGATTTCTAATTGTTTATGTGCATTTGAGTATCATTTTCATATAAACTTAATGATATGATGTTTTGCACATGCCTTAGCTTGGACTTGATGTTTCCTCCTCAGATATGTGTATTTATGGAATTGCATGCATGTTGGGATGTTAGATTAAGTTTCTACATTCCTTATGATGTCTTGAATCTCATTCGAGGATGAATGTACCCAAGGAGGAGATATTGTAACACCTTAGATTCAGAAAGGGTAGAATTTGCAGGTTTTTGGAGGATCTGGTGCCAGTTCCGACGGATCAACCTACGACCCGTGGATTGAGTCACGGTTCGTATGTCAGCTCAGTGGATGACCGTCCCAAATCCCTAAAAATGTTAAGTTTCAGTACTTTTTTGACGGTCCACAGGGATGACCCGTCATCCAATGCACGAGGCGTGGATAGGTCTCGTAGGTAAGACACATAATTAAAGAATTCTAGGGTAAAAAAGTGAGACCCACAGCCGGGAGCCACGACCCATCTTTGGGACCATGGTCCGTCGATGGGTCCCATTGTTTAAGGTCAGGGTATCTGAACCCATCGATGGCTGACCAGGACGGTTCGTTGGTGGAACCACGGACCATAGGTACCCACCGTCGATGGTGTCACAATTATTTTCTCAGGGGCCTTTGGGTATTTTTCTAATTATTCTAGCCTAATACTATGTCATTTTACCCTTAATCTAAAGTCCTATATATACATATATATATATATATATATATATATATATATATATATATGGTTTTACACCAGATTCCCCCAATTTAAAATCATTTTCTCAAATTCCTAAAAGAAGAACAAGTCTTTCTCTCAAATATTTCTCTCTCTAGAAGTTGAAGAAGATAGCTAGATTTTGCAAGTCAAGTCTCCAATTCCACCATTGAAGTCAAACTTTTGGCATTAACGTATAATAGTTTTCATTCATGGAGCCCTTTCCTCCACGGAGTTCCTAAATTCTCCAATTTACAAAGTTAGAAATCCCCAATTGAGTTAGGGTTTTTCTTCCATGTCATAGGTTCCTTTCAATGTTGATTTACTTAATTGATTTATGAACTTTTACGCAAGAATTTATAAAATCTCATGATTTTAGGATGAATCCCCATGAACCCATGCTTAGCCATGTTTACTAGAAATTGATGATTGAAAGTGGGTTTTAAACTATGAAAGATGAACTAGGGAATTATGTATGTTCTTATGGAATTGATGAGATATAATGCAGATTGCTTTGAGAGTAAAAGCATATATGTTGTAATTGTTTTTAATTTTTGTGAAAGGATTGCTCACTTAACTACCTCATTCTTGAATGTGAAAGGTTATCTCACATAAAGGATTCTAAGGTTGAAAGGTCTTCTCACCTAAAATGAATCAAAGTTAAGGAGCTATTCTAATGAAAGCTAGCTTGGATTTGTTACTTAATTGTACCTTTTCGTGGATGACATAAGATTTAGCTTGAATTGGCAATATGACGTGCCTTTCCATGGATGAAAAAGATAAGTTAAGAAAAATGAGTCCTCCATGGGATTTACTCTTAGCACCGAGAGGATATTGAGATGGAAGCTCTCCCGTGAGTAGAGGTTAGGTTTCTAGAAGAAATCTTTTTATCCCATACCTATGTGCCCCATAGGATGATTGTCTTATATATACATTAGCTAGTGGATCCACATAAGTTAGAAGTTCATGGTCTTACCTTGGCAAGTAGGAAACCCCTTCTCGGTGTGGGGTAGACACTGGATTCCGTGTTGATAGCTCACATGGTCTTATATGTCGGTTAAAGTTAAGCCTCCACAATAATGAACTAAGGTTACTTTAAGAAGTATCTCACATGTGTTTTTAAGATGATGTCTATTTAGATTGACAATTTTTTATGACTTATGTCTTCTAACATTTTTTATATCATGTTTAGCTTGGTCACTGCATCTCATGAAGATACCACTTTTTAAGCATGTTTTCAAATGTTTTAAGTCATGGCTATCATACTTGCTACATATTTTGCACTAACTCATACTCTTGCTTACATTTCCCCAAATTTAGGGAGAGACCTTACAAATTTGCACTTCCATCGATAAGGATCCCATATAAAAACTTGCAGATTGGTGAGTCCTCATCATCCGAGGACTAAGTTTGGTTTTCCTTTTGTTTTTACTTCCAATTTGGAACTTGGTGTACGGGATACGCCCCGATAAATTTTGATGCACTAGATGACTTTGAGACGATCTGTAGACTTCCGTTTTTCTAACTTTTATATGTTGAAATTGTCTTTTAATTCTCTTTATTGTATTATCTTGTATGATGAATGCTAAGTGGCTTGTATGGGACCTCTCAAGGTCCTATTCTCTATGTTACATTTAGGGACAACCTTGGGTTATGACATTGTGGTAAGTTGTTCATTTGGAATGATTCTAATGATAAAAAGGGAGAAGCAAAAAGGCAACTTGATAGTATATTTATGTGTGATGTGTTGTGGATGGTTTGAATGGTTACATTGGTTCATTATGGATAATGCTTCGTGATTGTGTTATTATGGATTGTGTATTGATATGGAAATTATCATCTTCTCATTATTTGTATGAACATGCCTAACTACATTGGTTCTGAAACATTGTGATGAGATCAATTATGATGATTATACTGAGGGGAAATGGTTTCGGCGGATACATGGACCTTGTGATTCTCCCATGGGTTCCGGCCTTAGTCTCAGCGGATGTGTATCGTAGGACACACATGCATCACTATATGTGACATTTCATTTCATTTCATTGCACATTATTTACATTCCATGATCTTTGTGAGTGATTGTTATGGAACTTGTGGTTGATGAATATGATCTTTTGTGTTGGTGAATTATGTCCATTGAGGTGTTGTTATACATTTTGTGTGCTATATACATGTGAATTGTTAAGTGTGGATTATTATGTGTTGGTTATAGTTGTGGAGGTTCGGTTAGAGTGTTGGGGGTACTTGTATTCTATATTGTTTTACTTTGAGTTAAATGTTTACTTGTTGAGTACTACGTTGTTTGGTACTCACTCCTTTGATTCAAAAATTATGTAGCTTACGAGCTCGGATCATCGTGATTGCATTTTCTTCTCCTTCTACGTCTGAGGCTTACTATGGAGAGTTGTGAGGTAGTTGTTTGTCATCTCGATAGACTCCTCTTCCTCTTTTATTATGTTCTTTGTTGTATTCTAGAAACAAAGAAATTCACACTTGTACTTCTTGAATCTATTGTCATACTTAGAGGATTATACACATGACAACCAGGTTTTGGGGTTATATTTGAGTTATGTTATCTGTGTTGTTGTAATATGTTAGTCGCTATTCGGTTTTATTTCCACATTTATCTCTTGAGTTGGGATTTAGGCTGACTTGTCTTGGTGGGATAAGACAAGTGTCATCACATTTGTTTTTGGTCGTGACAATAA
Source organism: Solanum verrucosum (assembly GCF_900185275.1). Taxonomy (NCBI): domain Eukaryota; kingdom Viridiplantae; phylum Streptophyta; class Magnoliopsida; order Solanales; family Solanaceae; genus Solanum; species Solanum verrucosum. The sequence continues at coordinate 387,326 of NW_026020391.1, forward strand.
AGTTCTCTCTTATATTCATGTCTTGCTCTATTTCATATTTCCAACAACACCTTGTTACTTCTAAGCTCAATACATAGCTACATTTCGATGAGCACACTCTTTTGTTCTTGAGTAACCCTATCCTAGTTTTTAGTTATTCAGAGTGCAGCTGAAAGTTTCCTTTCTCCACTTCTACTGCATATTTGTCACTACTTAATAAGAGACTTTGTTTTTTGTAGATCCTCAATTTGTTCTTCCAAGTGTTGTATATCTCCCCATTAATTTTCTAAATTTGATTCAAGAGACCTATATAATTCACTACCTTCTTCTGTAAAGTATGAATATTTTCATAGGTATCCTTATCAAATGTAAGTGTTTTACAAATTTCATCTTCAGACTCTTGGTTTGAATTGTCCATTAGAGCCAAGATATTTTCTTAGTCAAATTATTCTTTCTCTACAAAGGATTGATTATTTTATCTTGGTTCAACATCCTCATCATCACTTGAGGAGTTTCCATTGCATGTAATGCTTTCTCAATAATTTGATCTACTAATTGCCCAGTGGACATCATACTTCTAATTACTCCTTCCCTTTTTCTTTTGTCAGGATTACACATTCTCCAATTGTCTTGCTTTTCTATGAAATCTCAAACAAAGTTGTTTGATCATCCACTTTTGTCGCATCCTTATGTGTTTCTTCTATCAGGTCTTGGTATTGAGGTGTCTCCTCTATTTAGAATTCATATTCTCCTAATTAATCTTTGAAACCTCTTAGTAAGTAGTGTCATATCTTCTCATAAAAGTCTTGACATGAGTAGCTGAAAGGATCAGACTCTATCTTCCCCACCTACACAAGTGGTTTTTTTAGCCCAAATTAGGAAAAGTTCTGTTAGGTTCTTAGTAGCAATCGGCGGTTTACATCTTTACTTGTGGGGTGATCATTTCATTCTAGAGAATTCTCATGACATAGGCAGTCAAATTTTCCCATGATTTAATCCATCAACATAGTTTTCAGGTTCTTTGCTTCTATTATGAAATTCATTTTGCTTTCCTAAGAATTAGGTAGGACATAAAAAAAAAAATCAATCTCTTGCTTGAGGAACTAACTTCTTTAAGTGAGTTCAATTAATAAATAGTGATGTTAGTGAATCATTGTACATATCTTAAAGAAATTCTTTGTAATTCACCTTGAATAACTCATATTGTATGTTCAACAAACAAAACTTTACATTTCTTGACCTGATTTGTCCCCTCATAAATGATTTTCAAAGTATCTCACACTTCTTTGACAGTCACACATAGAGATTTTGTTGTTTCATTAAGTCAAAATCTACAAAAATAAGTAGCTTCTTTGCTTTCACACTCTTTTAGATTTTCTTTTTGAGGGCCTTGATTTCTTCATGTGTATACTTTTTATATTTCTTTGGGGACAAATATATTTTCACTATCATCATTTGTACTGATAATAATTCGACCTTGTTGTATGGTCTCCCCATAACTCTAGATCTTCTCTGATGATAATCTCTTGCATCTTGTGTTTCATATCCTAAATATTTACCATTAACACATGGTAACCTTGTTGTTTATTGACCTTCTTGTACTAACCATCTTTGTCTTTCAAGGTATAAGTATTTATTAAAGATCTGGCTCTGATATCAATTGCTAAATCAGATACCGCCACTAATCTGGAGGAACCATTGTTATTCAAATACACTAAGAAAGTAAAGTGACAAATATATAAATCAACATAAGTATTTTAGCATGGAGAACTCCTTTCTTGAAATAAACAAAAATTATGACTCACCTCCTATAAGATTTTCTCAAATTCTTCACTAAACTCGAACAACTTCAAGGCTATAATTACTTTTTACACCTCACAATTGTTCCCAAAAGTCCTCGTCTTCTACCTTCTTCTTCAATGAATCTATCTAGTCAATGAAGTTCCTTACAAATACCAAAAAACACCTACTACAGTTAACTAATAATGTAATTAAAATTTTGTCAGGGAACCACACAAGGAAACTAACTATTACAACTCATGAACTATATAAGATCAGGTTCTTTGGTTGTAGTAGTTGCTTCTTCTTTGAGAATCTTGTGTGTGCTAGACAATTAACATTTTTTCCAGATTATTATTTTTACATTTTTTTACTTATTTCAGTTTAGTTCTTCCTATTTTCTAGCTAGACTTAGTCACTTTAGTTGCTTAACTTTATGAAGTTAGTGGCCCCTTTTATGGTTTTTAATGGCACATGTTCTTATTTAGTTTTAACATCCACTTTGTAAGTGACTACTAGATAGGAAATGGTTAGGATTTTCCTTGTATAAATTCATATCTTCTGCAAATTAATACAAAGCTGCAATTTCATAAATTCAGACCATTTTTATTATTCAAATCAGTTTCCTGAGTGTTTATGTTTTAACTATGGTATCAGATCCTATAGTTGATCTTACAAGACCAAAATATTTTAACCTACAAAACAAATGGCATCCAACAACCTACCTTTAAATCCACCATTCACTTTCACCGGTGAAAATTACCAAATCTGGTATGTGAAGATACAAGCTTTTCTGGAAGCGTATATGATGAATCCTAGATTTTGACTCATTTAAGGCTTGGTTTTCATACTTTATTGTCCTCAAATGCCGAATTTATGCTTGAAACTGATGTTAAAGTGTGGATTTGCAGCAATGAAGTCAAAGGATCAAGGCAAGGACATTACCCGGCAAAAAAGAGCTAAAAAAATGAAAAAGGTTAAAAAGGACAAAAGCTGAGAATCTCCAAAGCCACTTTGCGACTCGCGCAGTGACAGTTTGGCTTGCCTAAAGTTCCAGACTGCCAGCCCTGGGGAGAAGCCAACTTGGCGATGGATTTGTACATTTTGCAAACCGCCGACCAGATCAGCAACACATCCTGGATCACTTAAAGTTACAGAATCTTGAGGATAAAAAGCCAAGGAAGACCAACGATGAGATGGAGACGCCCGACTTACCTCGCCTAGTGGTCCCTGCAGACAAAATTTGGGAAACTAGAAATTTAATTTTAGAAAGAGTTTTAAAGGGTCTTGATATTATTTTCTGAGTCCAGTTTTAGTGTTCTTCCACTTTTATTGTTCTTTGAGTATTTATCCATTGGAGAACAACTTTGAAGGTCTTTTCAAGTAGATTTTGATTGGGACTTCTTTTTTTAGCATTTTGGATCATTGTAAAGACTTGGATTGCAATACCTAGAGCATGGAGAACTTGTTTGGTATTGATTTCTATCTTTTTATGATGCTTGGCTAAAATCCCAATACTTCGGGTGTGATTATGAGATTATTTGTCTAATTGGCTTATGGTTATTGTTGTTTAATAATGTAAATGTTGTTTTAATGTCGGTTTGATTGATACTTGAGTAGTAATTTATGAATTGTATTTGCAAATACAATTTTAGCATAGTGTTTTGAGCTTGCGAGAAAGAGTGGTTTTAAAACTAAGGTTATCGCTTGATGATTGTAGTGTGTGAGTTGTCATGGTTTCAGCTCGAGAGAGTAAATCTTAACTTATTCCTACATATCTAGCTCGAGAGAGTAGATAATTTAAGGTTTTGGGTTATTTTGTAATGCTAAGCTTGTCGAGGTTTGAGAGAACTCGCTTGAATCGTAATAGTTGTTCGAGAGAAAACTATTGCACTTATAGTCTAGCCTACCCACAATGATTCAATACTTTATTAATAAACTTCAATTACCCATATAGCGAAATTTGCCTATAATCGATCACATCCCAAGAATTCCTTCCTTTTTGTCTAATCCCATGTTTTAGTGAGTTGTCATGGTTTCAGCTCGAGAGAGTAAATCTTAACTCATTCCTATCTATCTAGCTCGAGAGAGTAGATAAATTAAGGTTTTGGGTTGTTTTGTAATGTTAAGCTTGTCGAGGTTTGAGAGAACTCGCTTGTATCGTAATAGTTGTTCGAGAGAAAACTATTGCACTTATAGTCTAGCCTACCCACAATCATTCAATATTTTATTAATAAACTTCAATTACCCATATAGCGAAATTAGCCTATAATCGATCACATCCCAAGAATTCCTTCCTACTTGTCTAATCCCATGCTTTAGTGAGTTTCGTAATTATTAATTGACAACTTCAAACTGCCCATCTGACATTTGTTGTCAAACCTTTGACTTATTTTGTTTGATTTCGACAATGTCTACTTCTATAACCGATTAGAATTGTATCATTCTCAATTGAATTCCATATTGTACCGGTCCATGTTGGTTCGACCCCAACTCTTTGTTGGGTTTTATACTAGATAACGATCGCTTACACCTAGTATTGGATGAGTTGTACTTTAAGTGTTTATCAAAAATAGCGCCACTATAGGGGAATGGTGCTGCTGAATTCTTTTTTTTGAAGTTGGTTTGTGATTTTTATTGTGTTATAGTTGAACCCTTTTACTATTTGTTGTCGTTTGCTGTTTTTGTGCACATGCGATGAAATGAGTGTCAACGGAAGCAATGCTAGCCAATTCAGCAATAATGATGATATTGACAGTCTGAATGATGTACCGGTGAATGTGGTACATTTGGGTGGTGTTGGTGCTATCTGCTTGCCTCAAGCTGAGGAAAATGCGGTGTTCCATGTGACAAGCACGTGCTACAACTCTTGCAAATGAAAAGGTTATTTGGTGTCTTGGCGCATGAGGACCCGCATTAAAGAAATTATCGTGGATGTGTGTGGTCCCTTCTCATTAAAGAACATATCCCAAGAGTCTGTTTGACTTAGATTGTTCCCATTTTTATTGATGGGAGAGGCTACCAAGTAGTTAGCCGACCTAGGAACTCCATTACTACTTGGGATGAATTGACCGAAGCATTCTACACAAGGTTCTTTCCTCCTTCGAAGATGATGACATTGAGGGATAATATCTAAGGTTTCAAACGATTGGATGGTGAGACATTCCACGATAATTGGCTAGATTTCAAAAGTTGCTACTTAAATGTCTGACCCACGGACGCCCAAACAATGTCTTGCTACAATATTTCTACCGGAGTATAGATTCTGTGAACAAAGGAGTGGCTGATCAACTTGTCCAAGGTGGTATTATGCAACAGCTGTTTGAGATTGTTTCTACTTTTCTTGATGATATAAACAATGTCAATCGAGCTTGGTATACAAGAGAGGACCAAGTGTCTCCTTTGACATTTAGGATGACGAAGGAACAAATTGAAAAAGACCAAGAGCAGGACCAAATCATGGCTAAAATGATGATGCAATTGGATCTTTTGTCAAAGAATGTGATGAGTAGTGGTACTAGAGCTGTGAATGTTGTTGGTGTGAGCAGGGTGAACCCCGATGAAGCACATTTTGAGTCTCTTAATAATGAGAAAGTGAGTTTCCTCGCAAATCAACGTGGTGATTTTTGTCTGAGCTATTCTAGGTCCGAAAGGGGGGGGGGGGGGAATCAAGGTTGGAATAGAGAACATGATGATGGTTGGAGAGACCGTGAAAGAGAATGGTGTGTCGTGGTGCAAGTTGGAAGGAGAGAGATGGGTAGACGAAGAGATATGTACCTCCCCATGAGCGTCAAAAGCCTAAATATCAAAAGGTAGATGCAGAGAATTTCCGCACGGATAATATGCTCTCACACATTCTCAACAAAGTGGAAGGCTCAGACAAAGTGTTAAAAGAGATGAAGGATGACGTCTCAACTCTAAATCAGATGGTGACCTCTCACTCAGTCTCCATTAAACATCTGGAGACACAAATGGGTCAATTCGTGACTTATTTGAATCCAAGGCATAAATGAGGGTTGCCAACCGACATAATGGCTAATCCCAAAAATGTAGCTTAAATTAGTATCTTTGTTGTGCCACGATTCAGATAAGACGCTTCTTAGAAGGCAACCCAAGTTTTTTTGTTTTTAATATTGCTTTTGATTAACAGGTGTTGATTTTGCAGGTTGGAAAGATGAAAGTGTGGGAGAAGGAGCAGTATACGAGCCAAAAGTCTAGTCGGTGACACGCTGAACAGGTCGGCGTGCCCGATTTGTACCGCCGTTTGAACCACTCTTCTTGATAGGGGACTATGTAAAACTCGGCGGGCCAAAAGTCCAGTCGGTGACTCGCTGAATAGGTCGGCTAGCCCGACTTAGACCACTATTTGAACCACCCAATTTGATGGAGACTCTGTAAAACTCGGCAAGCTAAAGTGATACTCGGCGATCACGACTAACTTCACCGACTGGCGCGCGAACTGAAGAGTTTTTAAACGGCCAATCGTTTTAAATTCAAAATATCTTCATATTCTTACTTTTCAACTTCCACACTCTCACAACCGATATTTATTTTTCGTATTCCTGTACTTTTGTTCTCGTTTTGCTTGGTATCTTTTGCTCGAGGATTTATTTGCTTCCTAGCGTTTCAAATTTTTCAGCATTAAAGGTTTGTTTTCCGAACCCCATTTTAAATAAGTGGTTGAAATCAAATGCATGTGCATTTTATGGTTGTTAAATGTGGTTTGTGTTGCTTTGTTTATCGTATGGAAGTTTGTTTGCCCGTAGTTGGTTTGAAATTGTGGTTTTGGCCTTAAATAGTAATTCTCGTGTCGTTGATCATTAAAAATGAGTTAAAATTTGGGTTGTGTTGAAAATGTTGTGGGTCTAGCGGGGTGAAGTCTTAGTAACCCCGAATTGTGCTAATTGTCTAATTTTTTCCCGATGATAGAGAGGTTGACGTCATTTTAAGGGCAAAAGACGTCAATTGGCCAATTTTGGCAAAATCAGTGGAATTATGAGTACCTGTGGGTATGGATGTAATACCCCGAAAATTAGTAGGCTAAACAAGAGCTAAACATAAGGGTTAAGGTCAAGGGAAAAAGGGCAAAGGTGAAGGAGAATGGGCAAGGGTCAAGGCAAGGGGCCAAGCCTTCCCAAGCTTGCCAGGGCACCACCCACACTGCCACGAGGGTCTTCACGACCCGTGGTGTTGAGGCAGTAAGGCTCCTAAGGCTACGCAAGTTGGCCTCCTCCACACGACCCACTTCACGGCTTGTGAAGGCCTAGACAGCTCGTGCGAGTGGTCGTGGTCTTGCCTTCACCATGTGGGTTTTTTTGTTAAGGTGGCATAGCTACTGGTCAAGGGACCACATGCACCTTCAAGGTTCGTGGTGCCCTTGATGGCTTGTGAAGAGGGGCGTGGTCCCTGGGCTGGTCACTTAAGTGAATGGTTATTTTGGGTAATTCCTTTAAAGTGGGTTTTAAGTGAGATCATTTTGCCTAAGTTTTATACACCTATATAAGCCTTTTTAGGTTAGAACTCACCCTATTCAACTCATTATTTCCAAAACCCAAATCACTTCCCAAAAATTGATTCTCTCAAACATTCTCTCTAGAAAACTCAAAGAAGAAGAAGAAGAATAAAAAGAAATAAGTGGGAGCTAGGGTTAAAAAAGCCAGGTTTTCACACCAAATTCATAGGTCTTTGTGATCAAGTTATGGTAGTATTTCATCGATGAATAACTTTCATCCATGGAGTCCCTTCAAAATCCCAATTTCAAAGATAGAAATCCCCAAAAGTTGGGGTTTGATTCCAAAGTCATGGGTTCCTTTCAAAAATGATTCTTAAGTTTGAATTATGCTATATTAAGTATAAATTGATGATTTACTATGGTTTTATGATAAATCCCCAAGAACCCATGAAAACCCCATATTTCTCAATTATGATCTTGTGATGTGGGTCTTTGTTGATGAAAGAAGAATGTTATGAAATTATGCATGTAGTGATTGGGTTACTTGAATTATGATGATATCCATGTCTAATGTGTTGAATTCTTGATGTGTTGATTTGATATGAGCGTTGAACCATGAAAGGGTAAAGTATGAAATTATGTATGTTTTATGACGATATATGACTAGAATTGTTTAAGAATGAAGCATGTGGGTAGAATACCTTGAGACTTAGGTCTATGAGATGTTTATGAGAAGTATCGCTTGAGAGTAAAGCTTGTAGTTATGAATGTTGATTCCTAGGGCTTTGAGAGTAAGGCTAATGTGTTAGATTATGAATGGTGAGGCTTTGAGAGTGAAGTGTTAATAATTATGATATTGTTGTTTTATTGGTTGAAAGGTTATTCTCATGAAAACATAATGAACATGATGTGAAAGGTTTCCTCAATGAAGATTCTAAGGTTAAAAGGCTTTTCTCACCTAATTGAGTCAAAGGCTAAAGAGCCATCATAAGTAGATCATGGATTGTGATAGTTTCTCACGCATGGTCCAAAAAGTTTAATTAATGATCTACCTTGAATCGGTAGGCCAAGAGAACCCTTTCAAGAGTAATTCTAAAGAGTTGAGTTAATGATGTACCTTGAATAGTTAGGCCAAGTGCACTCTTTCATGAGTAACTTAAAAGAGCTATTCTAATGATATACCTTGAATCGGTAGGCCAAGGGCACCCTTTCATGAGTATTGATGTTAATAAAGAATTAACTACTCCGTGGGAATTTAATGTTTAGCACCGAGTGGATATTGTGTGAGGTGGAAGCTCTCCCGTAGTAAGGCCGGGTTTCTAGAAGTAACCTCTGTAGATGGAAGCTCTCTCCCATAGAAAGGTCGGGTTTCTAGTCAAATCTCCTTATCACATAAACTACATGCCCCGTAGGATATTTTTCTAGTGGATCCACCTAAGCTAAAATTATCGGTTCTACCTTAGGCAAGTAGACCAACCCTTTTCGGTGTGGGAGTCACCAGATTCCATGTTAAAGCTCACATGGTCTCATGTCGGTTAAGGCATATTACCACAACAAGAAAAATAATATTAATTATGAACTATGGCTACTCAAGAAGCTTTTATATGAGTTTTCAAGGTCTTAAAGATGATGAATATAAATGATGGCCTGAGGAGGTTTACTTAGCATGGATGAGATTTATGGGGTCTTATCCATGCATTGATCAAGTATGCTTTGATGTTACGTATGAAGTATTTCTCTTATGTTTTGATGATCTATGTATTGACTATGTTTATGACTTATGTTTTTCCACTATCTTTATGAGGATGTTTAAACTTGGTAAAGTGCATGCTTTCAAATGAAATGTCACTTTTTCCATGTCTTAAATGTTTTTATGCTTGGCTGTCATACTTAGTGCATTTTTGTACTAACGCGTACTTTTCCTACATTTTCCCTAAAGTGTAGGGTTTGGTTCTCGAGGTGATCATTCTAGTGGCTAGAGCTTTGACTTGAATATCTTCCGAGCTTCTTGGTGAGTCCTCATTGTTCGAGGATGACTTTTTCCTATATTGTTGTCCCTTTATTGTATTTCCTTTTCGAACATGTTCTATGGGCTAGGCCATATTTCATTCAAAGATTGTAATGGATGGCTATATTGAGACTAAGTATCTAGACTTTTGCTTTCCTTTATGAAAATTTTTTAGACTTGAATTGTGTTTTTACTCTTATTATTTTATTACTTCTATTATGAGAACTAAGTGGCTTGTATGGAGTCCTTCAGGGTTCTATACGCCATGTTACATCTAGGGGGTACCCTTGGGTCGTGACAAACGTCTTTTGGGTTTTGCTTTAATTGCATAATGTGAATGTTTCATTTTGTTTTCATGGGCTGCGGGCTTGATTTTGATGTGCAGGGCAAAAATCCGGCATGTTGGGCTACTTGGCGAGCTGGGTCGAGCTCGTCGAGTGGTTTGGCGGTTCGCCGAACGTCCCGTAGATCGCCCTTTAATTCTATAAATTTTTAGTTTGGATTCTATAAGTTTCGGTGATACGCTTGTGCTCGCCGAGTTCACTCGCTGACTCGCCAAAAGTACTTCATGATCGCCCTTCTGCCCACTAAATTCTTGAAATTGTTCTATAACTTTCGGCAAGCTACTTATAGTTCTCAGAAAGGTGATGGAAATCCACTGAATGGCCCTCGACATCGCCGACCAGCTTTGATTTTTGAGCATTTTTGTTCTGGAACTTTCAACGAGCCTGACCTGGCTCGCAAAAGTGATTCGGCGAGTCTTCCTGCAACTTTTTCCCGAAATTTTTCTAAACTTTATCTAACATTGTTCACATTGTTTTGCAATTATGGCTAGACCCAAAGTCACTGGTAGAGACATACCTCCCTGAAAGCGGGCACGTGAAATTACAATCAACGAGGAAGCGAATGCTTCTTGGGCAAAACCTACGAAACTTCCTCCAAAAGGAGGTAAAGGGAAGGGCAATGCGCCCGTTGAGTTGACACCTGCAAAGGAAAGGTCTGATAGTGAGGGGGTCTACTCCATACACCTCACTACCTCCGGCAATGAGAGTTAGTCTGAGGATTGTTCTCCGGCCTCTATCTCCGAGCTGGAAGATGATCAATTACTATAGGCTAGGTGAGCGGAGCTATGCTCCAAATCGATGAATGATCCATCTTGGATCCAAGTGCCTCCTCATTCTCCTCCTCCAGCTGCAGTCCCAACGCATGTGACGGTCCAAGCACCACAAGTTTAGGGTCATCCTCCCCAGTCCCTCAATTGACTAAAGGCGGAGGTTTCAAGGACCATATTAGAAGAAAAGAGGTTATCCACTGATGTTGTGGTAGAAAAATATCAACAAGTGTGGAACACTCTAAAGTTTCACAAGTCTGAAGTTTTTACAAAGCCTCGGGGCCCTTACATTCCTACTTGGGTCTAGGAATTCTATGCGGCATACAGAGAGTTGGTGCTAAAGGGGAAGAAGAAGGAAAGTGCCTTCAAACCAGTTGACTTCTTTGTTGTTCGAGGAAAGAAGGTCAAGTGTAGATGTTTGGATATCAATGTGGTACTGTGGTGCTCAACGAATTTCATGCATGATTACCCAGACTTGATCAAGAAGAAGACTTTGGAGGATCTTATGGGTTGGCTGGTACCCCTCCTCTCCGATGTCACCCCGAGGTGGATTCAGGCAGGTGCACCTATCGAGAAGAAGGACCTGAACGTTGCAACCAGATACTGGTTCAGGTTTATTAGCAGCACCATTATGCCATCACAGAACAAGTCCATCCTCTGACACCCGAAGGGAGCCTGTCTAGGGTCGATTATAGACTGCTAGAGGGTGAACCTTGGATTGCTGATCGAGCAAGAGATGGCCATGAGAGCAAAGCAGAGCCAGTCCTCAGTCTCATTTTTGATGCTGATCACTGAGCTGTGTAGACGGGCCCGTGTTTCGAGAGATGAGAAGATGGATGTGGAGTGGACACCCACCTCTTCTACTTACATCCGACGTATTGAGGTCGAGTACATCTGGGATTAGACTGACAGGAGGAGGGAAGCAACGGGAAATACATCCCCGGAGGTCAACGTTGATATGTTACCGACTGAGGCAATCATGGACCCTCAGGCCAGCGGGTCCACTAGTACATCTGGCTCTTCTATTTCTAAGACTCCTAGTACTTCTATTGCACCCCCTCCTGATAGTTCTAATGGTGTCTCCCGACCCCCTATCACCTAGGCTATGCTTTACAAGATGGGCCATTTGGCTCATTGTGCCGATGTGCGTGCCTCTCAGGTTAAGGTTGATGTGCCTGGGCTGATAGAGCGAGCAATTACTGATGCCTTGGTCCTGATTATGGTTGAGACGAAGGAGCTTTGAGAGTTTATTGAGGGTCACAAGTTGGCATTGGATGCCCTTACAGTTAGAGTTGAGGACCTTGAGCAGAGTCAGGGTGTTTCTGATGTTGTAACAGACTTGAAGGCCAATATTATGGGGTTGAGGAAGTATGTGGACTAGCTGAAATCCATAGATCTGTTGATGCTATTTGGGACTGTGGAAATTCCTGAGATGCCGAGTGCTGAGATTCTGGCCAGTTATGAGGTTGCTCCGACAACTATCAGATATGAGATTAGGGTTGATGATGAAGATGCTGAGTCCGAGGCTGAGACAAATGAGGAGCAGCTAGGTGTTATAGATAAGGTTGTCTATGATGATTTGGAGACCTAGAGAGAGCCATGGTGGATACAGATGTGCAGGTCTCTTTGTGGGACGTTTTTATGGTGGGCTCTAGTGGAGCCAAGAATGCTGATATGTCGAGCACCGATGCCCAGACAGAGGGAGTTGCCAACATGCAGACTTCATCTCAGGCTTAGCCTGGCAAGATAACTCTTTTGCCTCCCTTCTGTTAATTCTGGACTATATTTATTATTTCTTTGTATTTGAGGACAACTGCTATTTTTGTTGGCGGGGTGAGGTATTTCCATACCCACCTATATTGGGCTGTTTTTGTGAATATTGTGTTTTTGGGTTTTGTGAATGTTGGATCTGATGTTTGGTTTATATGTCTATATCTTGGTTTCTAATCCAAATTGGTCTAATGTTTTGAATTGCAAATGGTTTTGAACCATTTTTTTAAAAAAAAATTCCACCTCTTGTTGTGTGAATGTGGATGTTCTCTTGCAATTTCGAGTGTCGATTTTGGTCAATACCGATGACTTGAATAGTGCTCTTATTTGAATGACATACGTGAGCAAATCAGATGAGGCGAATTCAGTTGCATAAGTCATATGTGAACTCATAGCATCTTATTGTGACTATGCGATTTGTTGAGTGGAACTCTTGTGATGACCATTGCACGTTTGTGAAAATGGTTAAGTCTTGTTTTGATAATTGTGTTGGATGCCATATGTGGTGAGGTTGACTTGTAATGCATGGTTGGTCATACCTAGAACTTGCCACGTTGGTTCGATTGGCTAGTATGAGTGAATGATAGAGATGATCTTAGGCACAATTTGTGGAGTGTGAACCAATTTTTCCATTATACTTCTTTGTGACCACCTTGTGAGAGTATGAACATAGCTTGGCACCATTTGAGCCTATCCTTTTCTTTGGAAGAACCTTGAACACAAATGACCCATTTTCTTTCCCACCTATAATCTTCATGAGGCATTAGTTGTTATAAATAGCCAACTTAGGCCAAAAGCCTAAGTTGGGGGTGTGGTGAAAAATGAGGTAAATCAAGAAGTTTGAGAAATTCCTATCTTTTGAAAGATCTTGTTGAAAAAGATGGAACTCCTCCATATAAAAAAAAAGAGAAATATTGTTGAAATAAAGTGTGTGAAATGAGCAAAAGAAATGGGGTATCCAATAAGTTGTGCTTAAAAGAAGGGGGTGTGATTTTTGAGTATCAAAAAGTGTTGTAAGAGAAGGTGAAATAATGAAATGCAGGCCATCCTTCATGAAGGTAAAAGTCATTAAGCCTAAATGATCATACCATTACCATCAGCCCCGCTTCAAGCCCTGAAAGACCTTTGTGATGTTGAATGAGCTGATTATCTTGTTGATTGGAAAATACCGGCAAGCCTATGAGGTAGGATCATGCATGTGTTTTTTTTTAGAGAGTGAGAGTTGTTTCTGGTTCCGAATTCTTAAAGTTGATGAGCCTTGTGTGAGCATGGAATCATTTTTTTTGTGTGAGGGCATTCAAATGCTTTTGTTGAGCTTGAGCTTGCATTTGAAGCAAGCATTGCAAACTTGAGTCCATTTGATGATGATTAGTCACAATTTGAAACTTAGAGTGCACAATTCAACTTTGCATGTGTAGTTTGAACCTCTTGTGTGCATGTGTGTTGAGTCTTGAGTAGCACTGTTTGTAGACATCCTTATTGAACTGATTGATCTTAAGTTTTACTTGAGGACAAGAAAAAGTTTAAGTTAGGGGTGTTGATGAGCCCTAGATTTTGACTCATTTAGGGCTTGGTTTTCATAGTCTATTGTCCTCAAATGCCGAATTTATGCTTGAAACGGATGTTAAAGTGTTGATTTGCAACAATAAAGCAAAGGAGCAAGGCACGAACATTACCGGGCAAAAAGGAACTAAAAAGATGAAAAAGGCTGAAGATGACAATAACTGAGAATCGCCAAAGCCACCCGCCGACTCACAGAGTTGCCTAAAGAACCAAACTGCCAGCCCTGGGGAGAAGCCAACTTGGCGATGCATTTGGACATTCGGCGAACCACCGACCAGATCGGCGACATATCCTGGGATTGCCTAAAGTTACAGAACCTTGAGGATAAAAAGCCAAGGAAGATCGGCGATAAAATAGAGCAATTGGTGCGTCGCCGACCAGGTCGGCGATGCCCGACTTACGTCACCTAATGGTCCGTGTAGCAAAAATTTGGAAAATTATAAATTGAATTTGAAAAAGAGTTTTAAAGAGTCCTGATGTTATTTTATGAGTCTAATTTTTGTTTTCTTCCATTTTTATAGTTCTTTGAAGGGTTTTTCAAGTAGATTTGGATTAGGTCTTTGATTTTTAGCGTTTTGGATCATTGTAAAGACTTGGATTGCAATGCCTAGAGCATGGAGAACTTGTTTGGTATTGATTTCTATCATTTTATGATGCTTGGCTAAAACCCCAATTCTTGGGGTGTGATTATGTGATTATTTGTCTAATTAGCTTATGGGTATTGTTGTTTAATAATGTAAATTTTGTTTTAATGTGGGTTTGATTGATAGCTAAGTAGTAATTTATGAATTGTAGTTACAAATAGAATTTTAGCTTAGTGTTTTGAGTTTGCTCGAGAGAGGGGTTTTAAAACTAAGGTTATCAATTGATGATTGTAGTGTGTGGGTTGTCATGGGTTCAACTTGAGAGAGTGAATCTTAACTCATTCCTACCTATATAGCTCGAGAGAGTAGATAAATTAAGGTTTTGGGTTGTTTTGTAGTGTTAAGCTTGTCGAGGTTCAAGAGAACTCTCTTGAATCGTAATAGTTGTTTGAGAGAAAACTATTGAAGTTATATTCTAGCCTACCCACATTGATTCAACACTTTATTAATAAACTTCAATTACCCATATAGAGAAATTAGCCTATAATCGATCACATCTGGAGAATTCCTTACTACTTGTCTAATCCCCAATTTTTGTGAGTTTCGTAGTTGTTAATTGACACCTTCAAACCCCCCCACCATCTGACATTCGTTGTCAAAGCTTTGCCTTATTTTGTTTGATTTCGACAATGTCTACTTCTATAACCGATTAGAATCACATATTTACTTATTAATTGAATTCAGTATTGTACCGCTCCCTGTGGGTTCGACCCTAACTCTTTGTTGGGTTGTATACTAGATAATGATCGCTTACACCTAGTATTGGATGAGGTGTACTTTGAACGTTTATCAGTATGAACTTTAGAAAACTGTGCCGGAAGATAAACAACTTGCTGCTCTACTAGCAAACCCTACCTTGGCTCAGATTAAATCAACAATAAAGAAAAGGCAAAGAAATCTAAAGCCAAGGCTCTTATGCAGAATGTTGTGGCAGATTATTTGTTTTACATAATCATGGCTTGTAAAACAAATGCAAGTGTTGGGATAGGTTGAAAGAAGAATATCATGGCAGCGATAGCACGTCAAATTCAAGTGTTGAACCTGAAAAAAGATTTAGTGCCCTAGAATATACACGAAGATGAAACAATCAGTAAGTATGTTGATTGAATCTCCTCAATTGTTAATAACATTAGGATTCTTGGTGAAGAATTTATAGACAAACGAATTGTGGTGAAAGTTCTTGTGACTCTTTCAGAGAGTTTTGAATCTAGGATTTCCTTTCTGGAAGAATCTTGTAATGACCCAAAAAGTTCTTTAAAATGTGCTTCGAAAGTTACCGGAAACTTGTTTAGCTATATATAAAAAAATCCGTTTCGTTTTTCGAAAATCCAACTTCATATTCTTGTTTAGGGGGTCAAATTGAGTGGGAAATGGGTCTAACCCAAAATTTTGAGCAACCGTATCAAAATCCGAAATTTCCAAGTGAAGCCTCTTTCGAGGGTCTATTTTGGAGGGTCATATCTCCTAGCACACAAATTATTGGGTCGCCAATAACATATCCATGGAAAGCCCTTTGAGTTAGCTACCTAACGCACTTCGTTTCACCTCATTCGGAGTTCGGACAAACAAGTTATGCCCATTTTCGTAAAATCTGTCCGGCAGGAAAGACAATTTCCAGTGAGCGTTTTTACTGTTCACCCGCCTCATTTTTTTTCTAAGTGTTGGACCATTTTTCCAAAGGGCATATGTTATTTCCTATATACCATTAGTTCAATTCCCATCTCTAAAACATTTCCCAAAACACCTCTCCCATACTTAGACACATTTTCTCTCAAGTTCTCTCAAGAACCCTAATCCAAAACCTTCCTCAAGATTGAAGAGACTCTTGATCCAAGTTCCAAGCTTCCATTGAAGACACTCTCAAGACCTTCATAAAAACTCAAGGTATGTAGTGTTGAACTCATGAGTCCTTCCACCCATAGTGCCTAGACTCTATTCTACTCACTAATTCATGGTTTAAGTTAAGATTCATAAATTAGCCTTGTTCTTTGTAATAATTTCCTGCACATTGAATTTTAAACATGAAAAGTGATTGTTTTGAGCATGTTGTGACTCTAGAACTTGAACCTAAATTTGGAATGGATGTGGAGATTTTCATGTGGTATTGTGGGTGTTAAAAAGGTGTTGTTGTAGGTTGTTCACTGGTTTGGGTGCAGAATTACTACCCTATTTTCCATGCTCTTTGATTCCATTACATGCCTTCAAGGTGTTTGACAAAATGTCCAACTATGGAGAATTGATGAATCGATGCTTTAAAGCTTGAGTTATGAGATGTATGGAAATCCAGAGATGTGATGATGACAAACTAAGCTTGTGTATATGTTCATTCCATACGTGAGATTGCATTAGAGCCTAATGGGAATTTCCTATATAAAGTGTTGCATGACCATGCCCGGTCCAGGGGAAAAGAATCGGACAACCATGTGAGAGGTTTATATCTTACCACCTAGGATGCTTGGGGTGTGACCAACATCAACCATGTGAGAGGTTTATATCTCACCACCTAGGATGCTTGGGGTGTGACCAACATCAACCATGTGAGAGGTTTATATCTCACCACCTAGGATGCTTGGGGTGTGACCAACAT
Source organism: Solanum verrucosum (assembly GCF_900185275.1). NCBI lineage: Eukaryota > Viridiplantae > Streptophyta > Magnoliopsida > Solanales > Solanaceae > Solanum > Solanum verrucosum. Next base: position 404,219 of record NW_026020391.1, read on the forward strand.
CAACCATGTGAGGGGTTTATACCTTGCCACCAGGGTGTCCGGGTGTGAACGGCATCCCCCACCCTTAGGTGGGGTTATAGATTGGTTGGATCATGCATACACATATGATATCTACTATTAGTATAGATTTACTTAAACATGTTTTGACTTCACTTTGATCATGCATCCTCATATTGTTATTCATAATGCCTATGAAACTATTTCTTGTATTTCGATTGTGTCCTTGTCTATTGTTGTGTTACACCCCGCATACTTAGTACATTCCAAGTACTAACGCATATTTTGCTTACATAATGTCACCATGTAGGGACCGGAGCTACTCTTGATCCTTCTCTCCATTCACGTGGTTAGTACGGTGCTTATCCGAGTTGTTGGTGAGTCCTCAATGATTCGAGGGCTATGTTATGTTTCCTACTCCTATGTTTTGAGACTTTAGCTTGCAATTGTATTTTGACTATGAGGGGAGCCGGTAGTATGTCATGGCCCCGTCCTATCTATGTATGTAGAGGTGTGCGTTGGACAAGTATTTTGTAAATGAGCTTGACTCTTGTTCTATGATGTCATTTTGAAATGGTTTGCCCTTAGTCCCTATTTCCCGTTAATTAATGTTGAATGTACTTCCGCGACCGATGAAGTGTGATGACAAGTTTGAGAGGCTTGTTTGGGGTTCCTTCGGGTTCCTCATTCGTCATGTCACGTCTAGGCCCTAGGCTTGGGTCGTGACAAGCTTGGTATCAGAGCACTAGGTTGTTAAATCCTCGGAGTGCAACACACCGCGTTGAGTAGAGTCCTAATCATGGTTGTGAAGCGCGCCACGACTATGAATTGGAGGCTACAAAACGTTTTAGGAAAGGTTTCCCTTCTTCATGTTCTATGTCGTGCTTAGAGTGCGATAGGGTGATTCCTCCCTAACGCTTGTTCTTTGGATTGCTAGATCATCATGCCAAACATGAGGGGAAGACGGGCCCAATCACCGGAAGAGCCACCCACCAATGGTGAGCTCCGGGATGCACTCACCATGCTTGCACAAGTGGTAGCTAACCAAGTGCAACAAGGAGCCCAAGCTCCTCGAACTACCACCTCGGGGGAAAGGGTGAGAGATTTCATGAGGATGAACCCTCCGGTTTTCCATGGTTCAAAGGTGGATGAGGACCCGCAAGAGTTCATCGATGAGGTATGCAAAATCTTAACCATTATGGATGTTGGTGCTTGTGAGAAGGCGGAATTGGTGGCCTACCAACTCAAGGGGGTTGCTCAAATTTGGTTTGATCAATGGAAGGGTGAGAAAGGTAATGGCTATGTGGTGTTGTGGGAGGAGTTTAAACTTGCTTTCCTTAATAGGTTCTTCTCTCTTGAGCTTAGGGAGGCAAAGTTGGTGGAGTTCATGAACTTAAAGCAAGGAGCTATGAGTGTGAGGAAGTATGCCCTCAAATTTGTCCAACTCTCCAAGTATGCACCTCACTTGGTGGCCGACTCTAGGTCGAGGATGAACAAATTTGTGATGGGTGTATATAAAAAAATTCGTTTCGTTTTTCGAAAATCCGACTTCATATTCTTGTTTAGGGGGTCAAATTGAGTGGGAAATGGGTCTAACCCAAATTTTAGAGCAACCGTATCAAAATCCAAAATTTCCAAGTGAAGCCTTTTTCGAGGGTCTAATTTGGAGGGTCATATCTCCTAGCACACAAATTATTGGGTAGCCAATAACATATCCATGGAAAGCCCTTTGAGTTAGCTACCTAACGCACTTCGTTCACCTCATTCGGAGTTCGGACAAACAAGTTATGCCCATTTTCGTAAAATCTGTCCGGCAGGAAAGGCAATTTCCAGTGAGCGTTTTTACTGTTCACCCGCCTCATTTTTTTTTCTAAGTGTTGGACCATTTTTCCAAAGGGCATATGTTATTTCCCATATACCATTAGTTCAATTCTCATCTCTAAAACATTTCCCAAAACACCTCTCCCATACTTAGACACATTTTCTCTCAAGTTCTCTCAAGAACCGTAATCCAAAACCTTCCTCAAGATTGAAGAGACTCTTGCTCCAAGTTCCAAGCTTCCATTGAAGACACTCTCAAGACCTTCATAAAAACTCAAGGTATGTGGTGTTGAACTCATGGGTCCTTCCACCCATAGTGCCTAGACTCTATTCTATTCACTAATTCATGGTTTAAGTTAAGATTCATAAATTAATCTTGTTCTTTGTAATAATTTCCTGCACATTGAATTTTAAACATGAAAAGTGATTGTTTTGAGCATGTTGTGACTCTAGAACTTGAACCTAAATTTGGAATGGATGTGGAGATTTTCATGTGGTATTGTGGGTGTTAAAAAGGTGTTGTTGTAGGTTGTTCACTGGTTTGGGTGCAGAATTACTACCCTATTTTCCATGCTCTTTGATTCCATTACATGCCTTCAAGGTGTTTGACAAAATGTCCAACTATGGAGAATTGATGAATCGATGCTTTAAAGCTTGAGTTATGAGATGTATGGAAATCCAGAGATGTGATGATGACAAACTAAGCTTGTGTATATGTTCATTCCATACGTGAGATTGCATTAGAGCCTAATGGGAATTTCCTATATAAAGTGTTGCATGACCATGCCCGGTCCGGGGGAAAAGAACCGGACAACCATGTGAGAGGTTTATATCTCACCACCTAGGATGCTTGGGGTGTGACCAACATCAACCATGTGAGAGGTTTATATCTCACCACCTAGGATGCTTGGGGTGTGACCAACATCAACCATGTGAGAGGTTTATATTTCACCACCTAGGATGCTTGGGGTGTGACCAACATCAACCATGTGAGGGGTTTATACCTTGCCACCAGGGTGTCCGGGTGTGAACGACATCCCCCATCCTAAGTTGGGGTTATAGATTGGTTGGATCATGCATACACATATGATATCTACTATTAGTATAGATTTACTTAAACATGTTTTTACTTCACTTTGATCATGTATCCTCATATTGTTATTCATAATGCCTATGAAATAATTTCTTGTATTTCGATTGTGTCCTTGTCTATTGTTGTGTTGCACCCCGCATACTTAGTACATTCCAAGTACTAACGCATATTTTGCCTACATGATGTCACCATGTAGGGACCGGAGCTACTCTTGATCCTTCTCTCCATTCACGTGGTTAGTACGGTGCTTATCCGAGTTGTTGGTGAGTCCTCAATGATTCGAGGGCTATGTTATGTTTCCTACTCCTATGTTTTGGGACTTTAGCTTGCAATTGTATTTTGACTATGAGGGGAGTTGGTAGTATGTCATGGCCCCGTCCTATCTATGTATGTAGAGGTGTGCGTTGGACAAGTATTTTGTAAATGAGCTTGACTCTTGTTCTATGATGTCATTTTGAAATGGTTTGCCCTTAGTCCCTATTTCCCGTTAATTAATGTTGAATGTACTTCCGCGACCGATGAAGTGTGATGACAAGTTTGAGAGGCTTGTTTGGGGTTCCTTCGGGTTCCTCATTCGCCATGTCACGTCTAGGCCCTAGGCTTGGGTCGTGACAAATCTAAAGACCTAGGTTAACTAATTAGTGCTCTTTAAACACAAGAGAAAAGAAGGACTATGAAACGGGACAAGTTCACTGAAGGAGATATCTTTGTACAAAAGAATTTTTTTGGTAAAGGAAAGCAGTAGTTCAGTCAAAAGAATAAGGGCAAGCATGATGGAGGAAACAATAGTGGATATGTGAAGCAGAAGTTCCCTCCATGCAAACATTGTAAAAGAACAAAATCTGGAGAAGTATTGTTGGTGGAGAGTCGATGCTATATGCGACAACTGTAAGCAGGCGGGGCAAATATCCAAGGTCTACAAATCAAGATCAAAGGCCTCTGGAGCTTTGCAAGAACAATTAGCAAAAGTTGTAGGTGCACATGAGGAGTAACTCTTTGCAATTTCATATTTTTTAATCAATGAATCCTCTAATTCATAGCTTCTTGATAGTGGTTGCACACATCACTTGTCCAATGATACTGAAATGTTCAAGTTCCTTGATGATACTTACAAATCTAAAGTAAAAGTGGGAAATGGTGACGCACTAGAAGTCAAAGGTAGAGGTACAATGTCTATCTCAACAATATTAGGTATCAAAACTATTTTTGATGTTCTGTACACACCTGATATTAGTCAAAATTTGTTGCCTGTTGGGCAAATGCTTGAAAATAATTATTCTCTGCATTTTAAGAATCACGAATGTGTTGTTTCTCAGACTTATGTAGTAGAGTTATTACATGTAAATATGAGCAAGATAGTGTTTTCAGTTGATTGGGGGAAAATAACTGAGCAGGCTTACACTATTACTTCATAAACATGTACAAACCTATGGCACAAAAGGTTTGGTCACTTCAATCTGAGAAGCATCGTAAAGATGAAAAAGAAGGAGCTAATGAAAAATATGCCTGAATTTCTTTCTAATGCTCAAATTTGTGAAACCTTCCAAGAGGGAAAGAAAACAAAATTGCCATTTCAAGAAAATCAAGTATGGAGAGCTAACTAGAAACTTCAGCTCATTCATATAGATGTTTGCGGCCCAATGAAAATAGATTCATTGAGTGGTAACAAATACTTCTCCTCTTTATTCATGACTACACCAAAATGTGTTGGATTTATTTCATTAGATTAAAAGAGTGATGTCTTTGATGTTTTTAAGCAATTTTGAAGCTTTAGTAGAAAATCAATGTAATCTTAGTATTAAGGCTTTAAGGTCTGACAATTGAGGATAATATACTTCTTCTCAGTTTGTGGAGTTTTGTAATAGCATGGGTATTGAAAGCCAATTGACATTACCATACATTCCACAACAAAATGTTGTGTCTGAAGGGAAGAACATGGCAGTAATGGAGATGGCCAGATGTCTTTTGCTCGAAAGAAAGATCCCAAATCAGTTTTGGGTAGAGGCAGGCAATACCTATGTATATTTGCTAAACATATTGCCTACTAAGGCCTTGTAGGACATGACTCCATATGAAGCTTGGCGTGGGAAAAAACCCATTAGTACACCATATCAGAATCTTTGTGTGTACATGTCATTATCGGGTTCCAGATACAAAGAGGAATAAGTTGGACAACAAGGCTCAAAAGGGCATATTTATGGGCAATAGTTCATTCTAAGGATACACGATTTTTTGTTTGAAATCAGAAAAACTAATTCCCAACCGAGAAGTGAAGTTTGATGAAGCAACTGGTTGGGATTGGAAAAATCAGAAGACCTCTTATACTGATTTACTTTCAAAAGAGCAGCCTCAACTTCCAGAACATGAACTAGTGGATGATTTACCAGTGAGGGGAACTCAAACCTTAAAAGATGTGTATCAACGGTGTAATTTGGTTACCTCTGAGCCAACAAGCTATGTTGAAGCACAAGACTCTAAGGCATGGAGAAGAGTTATGCAAGATGAACTAGATATGATCGAGAAGAATGGAACTTGACAGCTTGTTGACAGCCTAGAAATCACAAGGTGATTGGTGTAAAATGGATTTTCAAGACAAAACTCAATCCTAATGGAATAATTTGCAAACATAAGGCTAGATTGGTGGTGAAAGGATCTGCACAACTGTATGGTGTGGATTACCAGGAAATATTTTCTCCTTTATCAAGGTATGACAAAATCAATCTTATTCTTGCATTAGCATCTCATAGCTTCTAGAATATTCATTAGCTTGATGTCAAATCAACTTTTTGAATGGTTTGCTTGCAGACAGAATCTATGTAGAGCAACCTGAGGGTTTCTCAAATCCACAAAAAGAGGATCAAGTTTATCTCTTAACGAAGGCCTTGTATGGCCTAAAACAAGCCCAAAGGGCATGGTATGAGAGGATGGAGAATCGTCTCATCCAACATGGATTTAGTAGAAGTCAAAGTGAAGCTACTTTGTATGTTAAAGTCACTGCAGGTGAGTCCTTAACTGTTTCAATTTATGTGGATGACATGCTTGTGACAGGAAGCAAAATTTAACTAATCCAAAGGTTCAAGGATGGAATGGAGAAAATCTTTGAAATGATTGATCATGGATTCATGAAGTACTTCTTTGTCATGAAAGTGTTGCATTCTAGTGATGGAATTTTCATATGCCAGTAGAATTACATTTTGGATATTCTAAACATGTACAAAATGCAAGACTGCAAACCTGTGAGTACTCCAATCTCTACTGGTGTGAAGCTTGGGAAGGATGAGGATTCCAAAAAAAGTGGATGATAGTGTGTATAAAAGCTTAATTGACAGTCTTCTATATCTAACCGCAAGCAGACCTGACATTCTATTTTTTGTAAGTTTGCTCTCTAGGTTCATGCATTCTCCTAGAGACACACACTTCACAATGGCTAAAAGAGTGTTAAGGTATATTAAAGTAACAAGCATGCTTGGAAATTTTTTTCCAACATCTTCCGAAGTAACTATGAACCTGGCCGGTTACTCTGATAGTGATTGGGATGGCAGAGTTGATGATTCCAGAAGCACCTCTGGATATATTTTCTGTTTGGGACAAGTTGTTTTAGTTGGAGTTCTAGGAAACGAGAAACTACAGCTCAATCAACAGCAGAAGCTGAGTACATAGTTGTTGCATCTGTTGTGAATCAAACTATCTAGCTAAGGAAGATGTTGAAGGGCTTGGGCTATTAACAAACATAAGCTACCAAGATCATATGAGACGGCAGTTCAGCAGTTTCAATCTCAAAAAATCCAGTGTTTCATGGTCGAACTAAGCATATGAAGATCAAGTATCATTTTAATAGAAAAGTCCAACAATCTAATGAAGTGTTTCTTTTTCATTGCTCATCTGAGAACCAGCTAGCTGACATTTTCACTAAGTCACTGCCAAAGGAAAGGTTTGAAGATTTGAGGCAAAGAATTGGTGTTTGTCACAAAAATGTCAGGGACGAGTGTTAGATATTGACATTTTTTTCCAACTTATTATTTGTATTGTTTTTTACTTATTTCAATTAAATGGTTCCTACTTTCTAGCTAGACTTAGTCAACTTTAGTTACTTAACTTTCTGAAGTTAGTGGCCCCTTTTATGGCTGTTAGTGGCCCCTTTTATGGCTGTTAGTGGCACATGTTCTTATTTAGTTTTAGCATCCACTTTGTAAGTGGCTACTAGATAGGAAATGGTTAGGTATTTCCTTATATACATTCAGTTCTTCTGCAAATTAACACAAAGATTTTGAATTTAGGAAATGGCTACTAAATTCACTGTATTTTTATTCTTCAAATAAGTTTCTTGAGTGTTTCTGCTTTAACTTTGTGAACTCTTCTCACTTTAACGCCTCTCTCTTCGGGTGTGGTTAAGATCCAAAAGATTTTGATATTTTCTATTCATATGAGTATGTGGCTGCCTTACAGTTCTCTCATCCCACCCAGAATCTGTTGAAGTCTTTTCATGAATATATTTTATTCTAGTTCAACTTGGTTTGCTTCTTTTTTTCATGCGTCTAACCTATTTTTTCCCAACTCCAAACTAACTCCATATGTATGATTAAAACTTTCCCTGTCAATTTCTTGTCAAATTGAGCTAAGACCAATTATATATCTCCAAGGTTTTGTAGTGTACATGAAAAACAACTTCGATCAACGATCTCCTATACTCATGTTAGAGGAACATGTTCTCCGATCGAATTCACGCTAATCTCTTTACTTACTTTTGGAGATTTTTTAAAGGACCTAGTTCTTGTACTTTTTTCTTTTTTCTTCCTTGTAGATAGATTGTGACTGGTACAATGTTTGTCAATTATCAAAACATCATATGATGTTGAAAGTAGATTTAGAGTTCAAAATAACTTTTGACAAGTCAACATTATTATTACCTGTAGATTTAAAAATCTCGGTTGAGTAGAAAATAATTCCATTAATTCCCACAAACTGCTGAAATGCCATCAAACCAACAGAAATCTGAAGATATGTACGTAATTAAGAAGAGAAATAAAAAGGAAAGTAGGTTAGTATATGGATGAATCGAATATTAATGAATAATAGCTAGTATATAGAGAAGCTTACAATAATTGCGCGATAATTTGATGTATCAATCAAGTTCATAAATGTTGCTTTGGGGAGTGTTTCAAGGATGTCCAAATACTCCTGAAAATAATAAGGTCATGTTTTGCATCTTTGTAGCAGTAATTAAGATGCATGGTAGCTAGAGACATACTTGTATTGTAGACCTTTCATATGAAATATCATCATCTTTTCCTCTTAGCTTTCTTAGAGCAGCTTCAAACTCTTCTTGTTGTCCATACATAGCCTGCTCCAATACATTCTCTTTATTTTTCCCTTGTTTCATGTAGGGGAAGTAGCAACTATACATAAATTCTACTCACTCGAGGGTAATACACATGTTGACAACCGTACAATATGACATGCCACTTAGTGATATGGTGAACAAAATAAAACATCCTCGGATCTGAACATGATCCATGCATCGGGAAAAAACAAAACAATATATGTTGTTCAAGATTATTTTTGGCTATTAAAGTTATGATGGATGACAAGTATAGATTGTTGAATTAGTGCGAATTAAGGGTTGAAATTGATGGGAAGCCATTAATGGCTATATAAAAACTTGATTGATAATTGGATTGGAGTGTATAATTTGTGTAAATAGTTTTAAACTACAAAGGATGGTTGAAAGAGAACTTCAAAACCCCTTTGAGGTAAGTTAAAGATTACTTATGTAATTAACAACTTTGACTGGAGAATTCATCCTACGCTCTTCATAATTATGTTATCTATTTTTAACATTCAACCATATATCTTTCTATACTAGTGTTCAAGTGTACTGCTATTTCTTAGTGCTTTATAGTTGACCTTATGCTGGTCTATTTGAATCTTGTAGGGATGTTTTGATGAAATGAAAGCTAATCGAATTGAAGTGAGAAAGGAAGTGTTGAGGTCGCATTGTGTAACATTAGTGTTGCATCTCTCTTTGTCTGCGTGATAGCTTTGATGGTGAAGAGGAAAGGCATCCAAAACCTTCTTCTGAAACATCGGTAACTCAATGTGCCACTAGCACAACACGATGATGTCATGTTCCCTCTTCTGTGTGATACGATTGATGGTACATGCGTATCACACCCATTGCATGTCTCTAATTTCAAGTAACACAATCTACCGCCCAACATGAAGTATTGATCTCGTGCCCCAAAAGATTTTCCTAGTCCGAGTTGGATTTGGCATAAAAGACTTAGGTCATCTCATCCCCATTGTAACACAATAGTATTTTAGAGTTAGGTTTGAACTCACTAATATTTATGGTTAGTCCGTACTTGAGTAATAAATGTGTTAGATCAATTATAAAATCAATTTGGGGGTAAAGATTGCCCTAAGTCCAAGACAAGTTGAAAAGTGCAAGTGAATCAAAAGTTCCAATTGAGTACACAATCAAAAGTTCCAATTGAGTACACATTCAACCTTTCAAGGTATGCGGAAAAATATTTTAAATACCCCCAAGGCAGGGGAAAGAGATCACTAAATACTCATTTTTTTCAAGTTAAGGGTTGTCCCTTCTCCTCCTATATACATCTAAGGTAGGTTCATAAGCCACTCTGTGGTAAATTCATTCCATTAATACTATGAGATTAAGATACAAAAACAACATTATGAGTTCGTGGGTTGTGGAAATTCTTCAAAAATACATTAAAGAGCAATTGAGGTGTGATTTGAGAAATTGATAAAGGTAAATACTTTCAACCCTTTTTGTGGTGTTTGTGAGTCAGTTTATAAATATCTCTTTCCGAATATACTTTTGACTATATGGTGATATGAACTAGGGCTTTAGGTGTATATGCTACAAGATCGCATTGAGCCTTCATAATTTCAATGTACTTGATAATATATATACAAGGAAAAATTACTTGGGTGAGTACTTTTTAATAAATAGTTATTGATTTTGGTGATACTTTTTATCTATGACCATCTATTGTAATACATAACAATAATATAATAAATCAATTGTGTATTAAAAGTGAATTATATATTATAAATGTTTTATAATTGTTTTAAAAGATAATATGCTTGTTTTGCAAGAAATTGACACAATTTATTGTAAGTGTGTTAAAGTCTGTGATAAATGTATTATCCATGAATAAAACATGTACTATATGTGTTTTATAAATTGTTCTCTATATTATTTACTAAAATTGTATTATAAATGTATTATAAGTGTCCAGTGAAAAATATGTTATTACTCTATATGGTATATTCTTAATATAGCATGTCTATAGTAAGAAGGACTTTTGGTGCGGGCCCTGAGGCTTCTCGACTCGTTTCGATTGAGCCTGTAAATGTAAATTCATGCTAGATATGTAGAATTGGGTTGGGTTTGTAGTTGAGTCTTGTTTAATTATTAGAGTTAATGCCTTAGGCTGATTTCAGGGTATTTTTCATGAATTAAAGATAGCGGAAGATTTTTAAGTATTTGGAGTTCTTTCTTCCACGGTTTGAGGTATGTGTGCACATTTATCATCTTAGGTTTGAGGCCCTACTACATCTCTATTAGTCTCGATTTGAGTTCGGGCACACCCCTATTAGCCGGGTTGAGTCCTGACTTGGTGTTTCTATTGGGTTCCTGGGTTTCCTTTACTACGTTCAACTTCTTGGATGGTTGTGGTAGTTTTGGAATTTTCTTAAGCTTAAGTAGTAGTTTCCCTAGTTGGTCTGTGTATCCATCTGGCTTATCGGGGTCTGTTTATGTTATTTATTATCAATTGCAAATGAGTGTATCTTCAAGGCTTATTCGGTCCAGTTAGGTTATAGCTAGTTTTTTAATATACTGTTCGTTCTTTCCTTGCCTCACATGCTTCATTGTTAGGATTTTCTGTTACCATTTCATTCTATGACCTCTAGTTGATTACATTCTCGCTTTTCATTAGCCTTTATTTTACAAGCTCAGTCGGCCTATGATGCCTACGGGGTACCTGTTATTTTGATACTCATACTACACTCTACATATGTTTTTGTGATGCAGGTCTGAGCACTAATCGCATCATTGTTTTCGAGCCTGTTGCGGGGATATCGGACACCGTGGGTGAGCTTATGGCATCCGAGATTAGCCTGTCTCCTTCTGTTTATAACTTTAACTAGTCTTTTGTATTTGAGAGAAGTTTATACTTTTGGTCCATTTTTTAGACTTGTTACTCTTTTAGTAACTTTGTACTTGTGACTATCAGGTTTTGGGATTGAATTTTCTCGTTTGGTTGTACATATCTTTTGTTGTTCTTATTTCCTCTACTTTCATTATTAGCTTCAGTTTTATCTTATGTTTGTTGTTTTTACCCAATATGCTATATAATTTCTATATAAACACACATATATACATATGTTTGTTGTTTTTGATAATTTCTATATAAACACACATATGGTGTGTGATTAAAGACATAGAAAATATAACATATACATAGAATATAGTTATCTTGTACTCCATTTTATCCTCAATCAATTAGGATTTAAGTTGTGGTATAGGAGGTTGCTCCTATATATAGTGACAACTGACAATCAACATCGACTAGTAAATTCTAACTGTGATTCATCCTACTCTTATGCTTCCGCTACGTGGATAACAAGTTAGTTTTGTTTTATGGATTAAAAATGTTATCTGATTAGGGTTAGATTGACATGTTATGTAATCTTACATTGATATACGAGCCATAAATTGATTTTTTGGTTATTCATGAAAATCTAAAAAATCATTTCAGATTTGTAAACACAAAAAGAAAAATGTATTTTTGGTTGAAAAAGATCTGAAAAGCTTTACTGATCCGAGGAAAAAAATAAATTTGAACCAGATATGAAAAACGGTATAGATTAGAGGAAAAAAATAAAATTTGAAACAGATCTGAAAACATTTTAGATTAGAGGGAAAACAATGTTTCAATTCAAAATCAAGAAAAAAAAAGTTTATAAAATTTAATCGAAATCAATCTATAAACAAACAAATGAGTATGTTATCGATCTGTTAAATAATTTATTTTTAAAAAAATAATTTTTTTTATCATAGCAGATTTAAAATATAGTTGAGAGATTGATTCTACTATGATTGCAATTAGCAATCACAACTCGAAGAAGAAGAAGAAGAAATTTAGGAATTTTCTTCTAAATAAGTCATGTGGGTCTATTGTTTTAAGGGAAAAGACTCAATATGACATCGAACTTTCAAAAATGGTTTATCTATGTCATCTGTAAAAGTTTGGCTCATCTATGTCATTGTTGTTAAAGAAAAGTTTCATCCATGCCATTTTTCTTAATTCTGATTTTGCAAAACAACTTTTATGACTTTTTAATTGGAGTTTTTTGGATCAAATGTACTCTTTTTTCTTGTCTTCTTTAAGAACACCAAGAACAAATGAAGAACATAAACAACTCCCAAATTTTCAACATATTCATTTCTTCATGAAATCATCTCAAATTTTGGCTACATAATTAATTTCTTCTTCTTAAAAAAATCAAATTTCTAAAATTATTTGTAGAGTTTAAAAAATTTACTTGTATTAAAAAAAAATTAAAAAAAAAAACAAAAATCAGTCCCAAAATTTTAAAAATTTAATTTGATTTATGCATTTGTAGTTGTTTTTGACATTAGATCTTTGTTCACTAGTATTTTTTGAGTCTACGTTCAAAATTTCAAATGATTTGAAGTTGGAGAGAAAATTCTACCATAAAAGAATGTTTAAGTTTTGAAACTTTGAATAAATTTCAAGTAGGTCTTATTGAGCTAGGTTGAATTCGCCCTCAAAAGATATTGAGTTTTGGTATCTAACTTGGAGGGCAACTAATATTAAAATTATAGGTGATTCCGTGAAGAATAAAAGAAGTTTGAAATTTGAGAGTTGTTTATGCTCTTCATGTGTTTTTGGTGTTCTTAAGGAAGAATAAGCAAAAAGAGTACATTTGATCCAAAAACTTCAATTGAAAAATATTAAACCTTGTTTGGGATGTAAAAAGTGGTTTTGCAAAATCGAAGTTAAAAAACTGGCATGGATGCCCCTTTTCTTTAACAACAATAGCATAGATGAGCCAAACTTTTAACGGATGACATAAATTACCCTTTTCTGAAAGTTCGATGCCATATTCGATACAAATAGACAACGACTACATACAGTTGGTAATATATAGCCCAATACTAATTAGCATTTAATAAAAAAATAAAAAAATGGCACATATTAGTCCTAAGTAATATATCGACATCTTTTAATATTATTTTTTAAATAATAAAAGATATATAATATCATCTCTTATCATCTCTCTTCTAACTTCCAACCATTTCTCCTTAAAACTCACAAAAGATTATTTAGAATTATCTCCCCCTATCAAATTATTATTTTTCAAAATAGTAAAAAAACTTAATACCATCTCTCTGCTAACTTTCAACCATTTCTACTTTAAATTAGTAAAAATATTTTGATTATGACTATGCATTCTTCTTTCAAAGGGTATTCCTACGAGTCTGTTATCTACAAATTATTTTACCCTTATACTAAATCCATATTCACTTAACAAATTTGTATACATTTGCTTGCATTGGTATTCATTGCTTCATATTCATCTAATAGATTAGTATACATTTGTATTGGATACGTTCATCCGTATTCATTAATAAATTGGTATACATTTGTTGCATTCAAATCATTCTAATTTTACATAGGCATATGTAACACCTCAAAAAAATTTTGACCTAAGACTCAAACCATTCTTCGTTGTGAGTAGGATTTTTGTAACACCCCAGATTCGAGAAGGAAAAAATTCCAGATTTTCAAAAGTTGCAGACGCCACCAACGGAATCCACCTACAGACCGTTAGTCAACCCCGTCGATGGGCCAGTCAACTTTTAGTTTCACACTTCAAATTTCAGCCCTCAGTCACGAACAACGGTTGACCAGTATGGACCGTTAGTCAACTCACGGCCCGTCAGTCCGCTCCGTCAATGGGCCAGTCAACTTTCAGTTTCAAACCCCAAATTTTAGCCTTCAGTCGCGAATGACGGTCAACCAGTACAGACCGTCAGTCAACCGATGGTCCGTCAGTCCCGTCTGTCGGTGACTCCGACAACTTTTAAGTCGGGTCTTTTTGTATTTTTCTTGTTTGTTTGGCCCCTAAACTACGTCGTTTAGACCCTAAATTAGGAGGTTTTAGTCAGTTTAAGCCTAGAAACATATCTAGAACTTACCAAAGTCAAATCATTAATCAAAACTTAAAAAAATTAGAGCGTAAGAAGAGAAAAGAGGTCAAGAACCCTAGTTCAAGAACGCAACAACGTTCCATCAGTTCTAGTCCCGAAATCAAAAGATTTCTCCGTGGAATTCGTCACCAGGTATGTGGGGTTTCACTAGTGGGTTCCTTTCGCCCATTAGGTCCCTAGTTTTTAGTCAGATTTTTTATTTCCTCAATATCATCCAGACCTAGGGTTTCTTGAATGTTAGGATTGTTGGGTTTTAGCTGTTAGAATGATCCAAATCAGATTATTATGTTATTACTCAGTTTATTGCATGAATTTCAGAACCCTAGCTATGTAGTTCTTTAGTTCTTGAATTACAAATGCTAGGCCAGATATTTCAGCTATTTCAGATATACATGCTTCAGTATATGAATGTATCATTATCAATTTATTTATGTGCATTCTTAGTTCGCATGTCATTTTGAGCTATCCAGTAAATCACATAAATTCAGTAATAATATATTAATCACTTAATCGATTGGGAGTATCATAATATTGAGTTAGACTAGGGTTCAGCGTACCCGAATATTCTTAGAACTACGAGCCACGTAGGATGTAAGTCCTCTCTGTGGGCATCATTTTAGTGATCACGCCAGCATGCCTCCATACCTTTGGCCGGGTATATTGAGTCCTCTCGATGGGGCGTATACATCAAACTCCACATTTAGCTCATATGGTTTTATTATCGGTTATTAGTAGCTCCCACAGTTCAATCAGATTCCATTGCATTGACCACATTTCAGTACAGTCAGTTTTCAGTCTTAGCATGTTATAAAATGGTCATTGCATTTAGTTAGCTCAATAGTCAGTATCTATATCATGTTCAGATTACACTCTTACTTTATTAGTTGTTCAGTTATATGTTTATTTCAACTTTACTCTATCCTGCATGCTCAGTACCTTTCAAGTACTGACGCATACGTTGTGCTACATCTTCTGGTGATGTAGGTTCAGGTCCTCAGCATCCAGATCACGCTTAGATCGGTTCCCGATCATTAGTTCAACAACATCAATGGTAAGTCCTCATTCTTCGAGGACTAATGATATGTTTATCTTTATCACTTTTAGTTTTTAGTTTCAATTTTGCTAGATCTAGTTGGGGGCATGTCCCAAGATTTCTAGTCAGTCTAGAGGCTTATTTCAGATATAGTTAGTTTCAGTTTTAGTCTTAGAGTTTGTTTTCTCTTTTGTATTCAAACTAACAGTTTTCATATATTCAGATATAGAATAGGTATTCCCCATCACTTTCATTTCATTATATTTAAGTATCCGCATCAATTTTGTTATCATAGTATGTGTATGTTATGCTAGCAGGGTCCGCGTCCAGGGTGTAGCCTCAGGGCATGACAATTTTACCAAGGAATTTAAAATTTCTTAAGTTTTAAGGTCGCTAGATGAAGAACATTGAGTTCCAAAAAAAACTAAAGAGAATTCCTTCAAGTGATTCATAGGTTCTTCTATGTTTTGGATCAACTTCAAACAACCATAGATTTTTAGCACAGGATGATTTAGGAGACTCATAATATATAAAATGAAATGTCTTTGAATCCTCTTTCCAACGCCGCTGAGTTTGCTAATTTTTGAGCTCGTATGAGGGAGACATGCCCGTTTGAAGTCGGGCTGTCCAATTAAGGAAAATTACCCGAAAATATGAGGGGTATTTTGGTGTTTTCCTTACTCAATCAGATTAAAATGAATTTTAGTAATATTTTGAGGACAAATATGATTTGGGTCAGTATTCATAAATCCAAATATGCTTAGGGTTTTAGAAGAGTGTTCATTCAAGTCATTCCTAAGTTCTTTTAAAGTTTTGGGTCAACTTCAAAAGATCATAGCTTTTAGCACACGATGAGTTAGGAGACCCATAACATATCAAATGAAATATCTCCGACTCCTCTTTTCAATGCCACCAAGTTTGCTAATTTTAACACTCGTATGAGGGAGATATGCCCTTTTGAAGCCAAAATGCCAATTTAAGGAAAGTTACCCGAAAATAGGAGAGTTATTTTAGTTGTTTCCTTACCCCACTTATTCTAAACGCGAATTACACCAAATTAAGTGTCTAAACTGATTATAATCAGTTTCATTCATCCCCAAAGTGTTTAGGGTTTTAGAGAGAAGATTCAAGAGGAGAAAAAGATTAAAATTTCAAGCGTTCGTTCAAGAAATTCAAGATTTCGCCAAGAACCTAGTTCTTTGAGGTATTTAAGATTCCATAGTGTTGGGTTTGTTCGCCCACATATCAATCATGAGTTTATTTTACGAATTCCATCCATGAGATTGAGTATGTTGATAATCTTGTTGAGTTCTTGAGGTTTTGTGCTTCGTTCTTTGATAACGAAGTTCTCGTTGAGTTCTTGAGGTGAGAGTTGTGAATTTCTTGACTAATATAAAGCTCAAAACAATCAGATTTTTATCTTTTAATCCACCATTCTCTTCTCTCTCAAATCATAGGGAAAAACCCTAAGGAAAAATCAAAGTAGAAGAATCCATTCAAGATTCTTTCAATCTTGTTTTAAGATTCTTCTTCAATGTAAGTCCCTCTCCAAAAATTTCATTCTTTCCAACTCAAATTCCTTCATAGAATTATGAATCACTAATGAAAATCATAATTCTTGGTCATAGAGATTTCAAGAAACTAATTCAAGAATTTCAAGAAATGTTTTCTTGATTGTTTACCTTCAAGCTAGGGTTTTGAGACTTCTAATCAAGTTTCTTCTTCAAGATTCTTCAAAAACCTTGTTCTTTCTAGTATGTAAGGCTATCACAGTGCTGGACTAGTTCGTCCTCACACCCTACATTTACTTTCGAATCAGTAAAAGAGTAATCTAGGATTCTTTCTCTAGATTTGAGTATTCTTGAGATAAGTTGATTTTGAGATCTTGTGTTCATTTTTCTTTTAAAATTTATATTCCTAATTATTGAGTTTATATATTGTTATTGAGATCCTTGAGTTGATCTTTTCATGTCTATATTTCAGCATGAACCCTATTTTGAGTTATAAATCTTGAGAAGTTTTTTTAAAGGCAACACTTGAGTTCTTACACAGAGTTTTGAAGAAGTAATTATGAGAATGAGAAGAGTCGTATACATGAGTCCATATTGTTATGTCGACCCTTGAGTCAAGTCATTCATGCCCATAAATTCTACATGAACTCCATAAATTGAGTATCTTTGAGAGGAGTAGTATCTTCAAGTTCTAAGTTCTTGAGTATTGAGTTCCTAAACCTTTTGAGATTATATTCCTAATTGTGGGAGTACTACATGTTACCCATGAAGGTCCTTGAGTTGAGTTTTTCATGCCCATAATTTCGCATGAACCCTAAGAGTCAAGCAGCCTCGAGATGAGTAGTATCATTGAGTCCTTGAGTTAAGTAGTTGTTGAGTTCTATATATATGATTATTAAAAACCTTGAATTGAGTCGTTCATGTCCATAATTCGGCATGAAACCTCTTTTGAGATGTGTTTTACAATCACTTTAAACTTGTTTTAAGACTTGAGAACTTGAGTTTGAGAAAGAGTAGAGTTGAGTTAATTTTTTTTAAATGAATATGGGAACTAAGTATTCCCAAGAGTAAATGTTCTTACATTTAAGCATAGAGGAAACACTGATTTCCAAAATAGTTTCATGAGATGTTTTTAGTACAATCTCTTTTAAGAGAAAACCTTTTGAGTAATAATCTCAAACCACAAAGAGATTTATGTTTTTAAACATATGAGCTAGTTATATTTTGGGAGTAGTATTGAGCACCGATATGGGGGAGAGTATAGACAACTCACAACCCCCATAAACTATGTAGCCAACGTGGGTAGAAGGGTCATACTTTTTAGATGATTCCTTACTACTTTTTAGCATAGACTAGTGGATCCACTTAGTAGTAGGTTCTATACCCCGATCAACCCATGGAACCACCTAACGCACTCATCATATGCGACTTCGTCATATGCCTCAGTTATCTAATTTATCTACTGTCATGTAACAACCCGGAAATCTAGTAGATGAAACTACAGCCTAACGAGTTTGTTTTGAATTTGGTGGGAGGTTTAGAAGTATAAAATGATGTCCTGAGCTTAGGTTGAAGGTTTTAGGGGTTAAACGTCAAGGTATGACCCCCCTAAGGACAAAAAAAATGTCCTTGAGGGGGGACCCTAAAGCCTAACCCCCAAAGCTTCCCATATCTGCCCCAAGTTGCCAAAAGTTCATGACTTACAGATGGGACTTACGGGGAGTAGGTCCATCCACGCCTCGTGGAGGTGATTCATAGGTCAACGACCCAAATGGTGACCCTGAGACCCAAACCACGGACCAGCAGGATGGGGCGTCACCCCACCTACGGTCTGTAGGTCATGGGGCATAGGTCACCTACCTGCAATGCTGTCAAGTCTCGGTCAATCAATGGGGGCATTTAGGTAATTCATTTTTAAGTTATTTTAAGTAGGGATTGTTTAATATAGTATTTATACATATATATAATGTATTTTAAATCATAAAACACCATATTAACTCATTATATCTCAAGACCCCAAATCATAACCACCCCTCATCTCCAAAAATCTTCTCTCTAGAAACCTCCATTGAAGAACAAAGAAGGAATCCAAGTTAGAGCTTGACGAAGGGAGCTTTTAAATACGGAATTGGTTGGATTCTACACCTAAGGTATGTGATTCTTCATCCTTGATTAAGCTTCATTCAAGGAGCCCTCTCAAAAGATGTTTTCAAGTTCCCAATTTTCCCAATCCTAGGATTTTCAATCTATGGCATGGGTTTCCTTCCAAAACGTTTTTAATTGATCAATTATGGTTTATTATGATTGATTATGATGAATTAAGATTGGTTTGAAGGAGTATTTTTGTTTTATGATGAAAAATCCCCTTGGACCCCATGATTTTCCCCACTTTACTAAATTGAATTCTTGATGTGGGAATTGTTGAATATTAACCCATTTATCTGATTAATGGTTGTTCTTGGTATTACTACATGATTCTAGTATGATCAAACATGTATCCTTCATTTACCTAAGATCCTATGGTGAAATTGATATAGTCTAGGGTTATGTCATGAAAGAGGCAAATTGAGGGTTAGATGTGACCTTCTAAGAATGATGAAATTCTCTATTAATTGCCTTAGATTAGATCACCTAAACATGAATTGATTATGAGTAAAGCTTCTATACATGAACTAATTGATTAGGGCTTATATGATGGATCATGGTTGTGTAGTATTGAGATTGAGTTTATATGTCTCTTATATAACTACTATTGATCAAGAATGAGGCATGTGGTTAGGTTACCTTGAGAACTAGTTATATATGATGAACATGTGAGGTAGTGCTTGAGAGTAAGGTTTGTAACATGAAGATGATTCATAGGGCTTTAAAGGGTAAAAACTAAAATGAATAAACTAGTGATGTCAAGGCTGTATGAAAGAAGTTATTATGTATATTGAGTTGGATATGGCCCTATTGTAAAACGACCTCACCCAAATGACCTATAATATGATCACATGAGTGTATGCATGAGATGAATGGATTACTTGAGTCATGGTTGTATCTATGTTTCTTGTATTGAATGCGCGAAGTGTTGACTAAATATGACCCTTGAATGCAAGATATGAGATGTATGCATGATTATGATATGATGTGCATGTTTATGAATGCTTGGAGAATAAAGTGCCTATTATGATAATGTTGTTGTTGTGTCATTGGAAGGACAATCCACACACATTCATGCATGAATAAGACTAAGATATGACTAATACATTAATTGTATTATTGAATCTTGATATTCCCCTTATCTAATGTGCTAATTCTAGATGGTTGGGTTGAGTTGATTCATATCCCTTAAAGGGCATAATATGAAGGTTTGTATATGTTGACAAGAATTGGTTATGAACTCATGATTCACTTAGAAAGTTAAGATCCTATGATTATTGTGTAATTGTGGTAGTCGTTGAAAGGTCATTCTTCCCTTACCCTTACACATGACTATGCATAAATTGCCTAGGACTATGATAATATTGTTGTGTGGATTGAAAGGCTATTCTGATTAACACCGTGAACATGACGTGAACGGTTTACTCACATATTAATGATTCTAAGGTTGAAAGGACATTCTCACCTAATGAATCTATGAGCTACCAGGATACTATGATGTTTTGATTGTTAAGTATTCTTCCATGAACATGAATGTAAAGTAAAGACTTAACATGATTATTAAAGATAACTAAGCTTAGCACCGAGTGGATATGACCATGAGATGGGAACCTTATACCTCAGTTAGTTTGGGTTTCTAGAAGAAATCTCCCTATCTCATAACTATGTGTCCATATAGGTTCTTAGCTAGTGGATCCACCTATAAACTAAACATGTTAGTTCTACCTTAGGCAAGTAGAACACCTCTTTTCGGTGTGGGTTCATGACACCGGTTTCCATGTAGCTCACATGTTCTATGTCGGTTGAGGCTATCCCTACACGACAAGTAACATGAACCATGACATGAACAAGAGACCAGTAACATGAAAAACAACAAGAATAGGAACATGGGTTATTTACTATGGTTCCTTAAGGGGTTCTACTTAGTTTGAATGGGGTATGGAACTTCATTCATACATTGCACAAGTAGGCTTTGAGAGTGGACATAGTAGGTTTACCTTCTGACATGATGATTATAAGTTAATGCATGCTTTATTATGAATTATGAACATGAACATGGACTATGCCTATGACTTCTTAATGAGCTTTACTAAGTGTGAGTAGGGGCATGGGGCTTCACTTATAGATTGCACAAGTAGACTTATAAGGGGGTTATGGTGTGGTTTCCCTATGATATTAAGATATATGAACTTATGTATGCATGATATAGATTGTTTTTATGAGTGACTTTACTTATGACAAGATATGAACATGAAGGTCCCCTTGTCTATGAGTGTTGGCTATTGATTAAGTCAAGGTATGTTATGCATGATCATGGTGGCCCCAAGGTGGTACTTAGTGTAGATGGGATTATGAGATCCTATATATGCATTGCACAAGTATAACTTAGGTTTGCTTATGTGGTAGTTCTATTATGATGAAATGATCTTGGTATTTGATTATGTGTATGAACTATGTCTTGTGAAGGTTGGGATATGTATTATGTTTATGTTGGAGACTATGCTTGTGATTATGATGATATCCTTTATGTTGTGATGAATTGTACATGATTTGTCTTATGAGATACATTCTCCAACTATTTCAAAGATGATGTTCAAAAATTGCATATAGCATGGTTTCAAATGAAATGTCCCTTTTATGCATGTTTTAATGATTTTTATGCATGGCTTCAATACTTGGTACATTTTGTTCTAACCCCATCTTTCTACATTTTTATAAGTGTAGGATTTGGAGATATTGGATTCCATCCTCGTGGCTAGGACCACAGTAGATCATGAAGAAGAAGATTGGTGAGTCCTCATAGTATTCGAGGGCTTGACCATATGTCATTTATGTCTTTCTTTATGTTTTAGACTAGATAAGTGATATGTCCCTAAGATTGTATTCATGAGTTTTTATCCAAGTATTAGATGGTTTGAGATATGGTGTTATAGAGACTCTCTCATTTTATAAAAGACTTCGATTGTAAAGAAAAGTTTCAAATTCCGCACTATTTTCCTATGCTCTTATGTTTAAGATATGCTATGAGTCTTGTATGAGACCCCTTCGGGGTAGAGTACGCCATGTTATGTCTCGGAGATACCCCTGGGTCGTGACAAACATGGTATCAGTGCAAAGGATTTTGGGATGGTTTTAGGATGTATCAAACCACGCTTAGTAGAGTCTTGTTCATAAATGTGAAGCGCGCCACATTTATGAATAGGAGGCTTCGGATGTTAGGAAAAACCTCACTTCATCATTCTCTAAGTCGTGCCCTAGAGATTAGCTTTATTAGGTCTTTCTCCTAATGTGTGCCCTATGCTTTTCAGGACATGAATACTTCAAGGGCTCATGTTTAAAGGAATCAGGAAGACAAAGTAGAGCAAGAGGTTCCTCTCCAAGCTCCTATTGTCCCTATAGGGGAGTATGTGTCTAATGAAAGATTAGGTACCATTTTCTATTGTTGACTCAAGTCGGGATAAAGATTCCAGAGTTCTATGGGTCAACAATAGAGGAAGATCCTCTAGAGTTTATAGATGAGATATCTAGGGTGTTGAACCTTGTAGGAGTAACTCCGGTAGAGAAGGTGGAATGGACCGCTTACCAATTGAAGGATGTTGCTCTAATGTGGTTTAGTCAATGGAAAGGAGTGAGGCTGGTAGAAGCGGGCCTCATGGAATGGGAAATATTTAAGAATGGGTTCATTGATAGGTTTTCCCCTTTAGAAATGAGAGAGGCTAAGATACTTGAGTTTATTAACCTTCGCCAAGGTAGGTTGAGTGTTAAAGAGTATGCTTGGGTGTTCACTAAGTTGTCAAGATATGCTCCATCCATCGTGGCCAACCTTAGGATGAAGATGAGTAAATTTGTGTCTGGTGTAGTATGGTTATGCTTAAGAATGATATGGATATTGATTTTCTTGTGTTCCATGCTCAATGGTTTGAAAGGGAGAAACTTTAAGAGAGGTCTAGAGCAACAAAGAGGTATAGAGTTTAAGATGATGACCCCTCTCAAGAAAGATCTTATGGTCAAAGCTCTTCCAAGATTCCCCCTAAGTTTAACCAAGAGAGGGTGTCTACCCCAAAATCTCAAGGAGTGAGTGGTAGTGGATCTTATGTGATTAGGCCTACTTGTGCTAGGTGTGGGAAAAGGCATGATGATAAGTGTCTAGCCGACACAAATGGTTGCTATGGTTGTGGTGGTAGTGACCATCTAATAAGAAATTGCTCGGTGCTTATGGCTAGGGGAAGAGAGAAGAAGAAAATTAGGTCCAACGCTCTTCAAGCTAGAGGTGAACAAGAGTGTCCTCATAATGTTACCACCGATATGTGTTTCATGCTTACTTCTATTCCGGTAGTACTTGTCTTTTATAACTTGATAAATTGGACATGATGAGCCTTTATGTTGTCCTTAGTATACATGGGTTTAATTGTGGTTATATGTGTTTGTTGGTAGAGCCCAACTTAGCGATAATGAGCTTTATGATGTATTGGAGGATTTGATGAATAATGGTGTTTAAGTGATGCCTAGAGATGTTGAGTGAGTAGACTCCTTGAAAGAGGCTAGAAGTGTAATTCTCCATTGTTTAGAGTCACCTTGTGTGATGGATATGAAAAGTTGAGTGCTCTAGATGTCAATGATTTGGTTTGGCTTAAAATTCTCACCTTAAGAGGTGTAGTGAGCTTGAAAGGTTTAGTCCCGATTTGGTAGGCCTTTAAGATACCTCTAGTGGTGTTGGTAAGGTTGCTTGTGAGAAAGAGTGCTTAAATGAGAACCTCTCTAATTTAGAAGTACCAATTGGGATCTTAGACCATCAAGTTAAGAAATAGAGGAGTAAGAAAGTGCTTACATGAAAATGTTGAGGAGTGGTATTTTAGTAAGGGTTTTAGTTGAGGATGCTATTTGGGAGGCCAAGGGCCAATGAGATGTCCCTATATCCTTATGTTCCCTTCTATTCCTCCTCTAGCTTAAGATGATAAGTCCTCCTTAACTTGTTTCATGATTGTGGAGTCTTGGATGTTATGTGTGTCCTATGATTTCCTTGTCCCATAGAGTTACTCTTGTTAACCTTGGTAGGATTTGGATGCATGATTATTAGACCTCTATTGGTTTTAGTGCCCGGTAAGGTTATAATGAGCCTTGGTAATGCCTTGAGTTTGTCTGAAAGGAGTAGCATTTGAGGTTTTAGTAAAAAGGGGCTTACTCCCAAGGGGGAGATCATGTGCTTAGATAGAAATATTGATTGAGATTCTCGGTATCCTCATCCTTTCCTTTTATTCCTATTCAAGCTTAAGACCAAGAGTTCCATTTTTGGGCTTGTTTTATGTCTAGGAGTCATGAGTGTTTTAGAAATCTCCATGATCTCTTTATGTTATGCATGTTTTTGAAAGATTCTTGTTTTGTATAAAATGGGTTTTTCATGATTTACATGTTCCTCATGTTGTTGTGCATTTTAGTATGGTGTTGGCATATTTGACTTCATGAGATGATGTGAGGAGCATGCTTTGTTAAACTTTTGATGAAATGGCATATTGGCTCCATATATGTTGTGTTGAGCTTGCTTTTAGTGAAAAAAATGTAATTCCTCCTATGATTATGTGATTGATGATGTGTAGACGTGTTGGTATAGACTCACTCCTAAGGGGGATATGGTGTGTCTAGCTAACATTATTGTTATGTGCTTATATGTTTCCATGACTTCCTTATATGATGCATGTTCATAAAAACTTGTATTTTGAAAGAAAATGAGTTTATGTGCATTGTTTCCCTTATGTTGTAGTGCTTTGAGTAAGAGTTTCCTATTGTACTTCATGAGAAGAATATATGAGCATGCTTTAGTTTGGAGTTGAGAAATTCCTCCTTGAATAAAATTCTTTGTTTTGAGAAGTATTTGCATATGAGCTCTATGAGAGAAGGTTGAGCATATCATGACTAGGAGATGGTAATTCCTCCTTGAACATGACAAGTTATGAGAATCTCATGCATTAATGGGTTGTTACGTGTAGTTCATACTTCCTTGTGTTGCATTGAGTATGTTGAGATGGAGTGATGTTTCCTCCTTGTGTATATGCATTATTTTGATGTTTCATGCATGATGGGCGCAGTCTTGAGTCATTATCTCCAAAAGTGTTTAAAATTGTCATCCGAGGACGGCTGTTCCTAAGGGGGAGAAAATGTACTAGTCCGGAAATCTAGTAGGTGAAACTAGAGCCTAACGAGTTTGTGTTGAGTTTGGTGGGAGGTTTAGAAGTGTAAAATGATGTCACGAGCTTAGGTTGAAGGTTTAGGGGTTAAACGTCAAGGTACGAGCCCCCAAGAACCAACCTAAGGTCCTTGAGGGGGGACCCCGAAGCCTAACCCCCAAAGCTTCCCAAATCTACCGAAGTTGCCAAAATTTCATGACCTACGGATGGGACCTATGGGGCATAGGTCCATCCATGCCTCGTGGGGGTGGTCCATAGGTCAAGGCCCCAAATGGTGACCCTCAGACCCAAAGCACGGACCAGCAGGATGGGGCGTCACCCCACCTACGGTCCGTAGGTCATGTGGCGTAGGTCACCACTTGCAATGTTTTCAAGTCTCGGCCAATCAAGGGGGCATTTAGGTAATTCGTTTGAATCTGAATAACCATTTGAATATTAAGATGTGCATTAAGATCTAGATGTCTAGATCTGATTATACATCTAAATATTAAGATGTGGTATCTAGATCTGAACACTAAATGATTAAGACGGTTTGTTTTGAATATTTGAATGTACATATGAAATTAACTATTATATTAAAAAAATATTATTAAAAAAATTATTTCAACAAAAAATATTACTTTTTAATAAAAATAATATTTTAATTATTCACATTTGATTAAAAAATTAAATAAAATGATATGCAAATAAAAATTATTATAATATAAATATTTTTAAGAATATATAATAAACATTTTTCTATAAAATGAATTATTCAACTAATCAAATCTTGTTCCAATTCAATCGTTCAGATATAAGATAATTTAATAATCATCTAAAAGATATTAAGATCAAATTCTAACATTCAAATGTTGTAAAACGTGTCAAATAATGAGAATAAAAAACTCTCAAGTATTTTCTCTTCTTTGTATTAATTAGTTGAAGTGCAAGTTCTTCACGCATATTACCCCATCTGTAGTTGTCTAACCAGGTTCATTTATTTCATTCAACAGTTTTTTGTGTTCTAATAGATGGTTTGATCATGCAAAGTTTCAATAAAATTAGTACCCTAAAATAAAATTTTAATCAAACACCTTAAGTATGCATATTTGATGATCAGAGAGTCTCAATAAAATTAATGGCCTAAGACCAAATTCTAATAAGAGTAGTCAAATATGTATACATAGTTATTGTTCTTAATCATGGCTAGTATTTTTCACCTTAAAACCTTGATAAAGGTCAATAAACCAAAAATATTATTGCAACAAGAATTCTTGACAAATATCAATATTATTAATATTAAAAAATAGTTGTAAAGATTATGAAAACTTACCCGTGTAAGAGAAAAAAATTGATTTTTGATTGAGAAAAGAGAGGAAGAAAGTTTGTAGCAGTATGCAAAGAGCGAGAGAGGTGAGATGATATTATTTTATAACTTATTAAATAATTCTGAATGTTCTTAAGACTTCTCTACATATTTGATTCGTTCAGACTTTTTCAGATCAATTAAGAGATTTTATTTTTATTTTTTAAAAAATAAATGGACTTAATGGGTTGAATATGAATGATTCAGATTCAGACCTAAAAATGAAAAACACTCATCATTTGTTTCCATTAATATTAAGACGTCTGAATCTGAATAAGCATCTAAATATTAAGATGTGCATTAAGATCTAGTTGTCTAGATCTTAATGCACATCTGAATATTAAGATGTGGTCTCTAAATCTGAACACTCAATGGTTAAGATTGTTTGTTTTCAATATCTGAATGTGCATATGAAATTAAACGTCATTAAATATTATATATTTTCATTTCAACAAAAAAAATATTACTTTTTAATAAAAATAATATTTTAAATTTTTATATTTGATTTAAAATAATTATATGATATGCAAATAAAAATTATTGTAACGTGATTTCTTTTAAGAATTCAACATAAACATCTTTTAATAAGAAAATACGTCACAAAAAAATATATTTCATAAGCATAATATAATATCAAAAAGTTCAATGGGTATGATAAATAATACTAGTCGAAAAATAATAAAGAAGATTGTATATCATCAAAGCCTAACATATATTCCACCTAATTAGAAAGATTTAAAAAAAATCCTGTTTTTTTTTTCGAATGACCTTAATCCAATTTTCTAACTTGTGAACCTCTAGCATTACCATGCTTTTTTTTTTGTAGTTGTCACCTTCACAAAATATACTAACATTTGTATTATATAACAGTTTTTTCCATCCAATTCTATCTAATTTTTTCTTTGCATTCTTCAATGTTAGGTGCACTATTTTTTTAGTCAACAACTCCAATGCAATACTCATATTTTCATCAATTTCTTCCTCAAAAATTTTCTTTCAACTGAAACTGAAGATTGGGATGAGGAATTATTAAATTTCAACATTTTTTGTCACCAACTAGATATAGCTATAACTTGGACTCCAATCATGAACTTCTGTTGTTACACAACCTTCAAAAGAAATTGTACACAAATTTGTATTGGAAAGGGTAGAGGTGAAATCTTCAATGTCTTTGGATTAAACAAATTAAATTTTCATAAGAGACCTTATATATGTATGTATAGTTGTTGTTTTTAATCATGACTACTATTTTTCTACTCAAAAATCTTGAGTTATTGATAAACATCAATGCACCCAAAAATATTATTACAACAAGAGTTCTTGACAAAAATCATACAGCCCCAAAAACTTGTTAATATAAGAAAATACTTGTACAAATTATGAAAACGTACTAGTTCAAGAGCAAAAAATTGGTGTTTGGTTGAGAAAAGAGTGGAAGAAAGTTTGTAGAGAGAGATAGAGGCAACATGATTTTTTTTTTTCTAGCATATTAAATAATTCTGAATATTGTTAAGACTCTTCTACAGATTTGATTCGTTTAGATCTTTTCAGATGCACTCAGAGGCTTCTTTAAAAAAGAAACAAATGGACTTAATGAGCTGAATCTGAATGATTAAGATTAAGATCTAAAAATCAAACGCACTTAATGGACTGAATCTGAATGATTAAGATTCGGATCTTCATTAAGTGCAAACGAATGAGACCTTAATGAGCTGAATCTGAATGATTAAGATTCAGACTTCAATTAAGTGCAAACAAATAAGGCCGTAATCAATCTGAGTTTTTTGTTTTAATATTGTGAAAGAGGCTAACATGAAAATAATGTCACACACCAAGAAAACAATAAATAAGGAGTAAAGCGATAAAAGAATTAAAAAAAAAAGGAGTATCTTAAAATATTAGTTACAATTTAACAATTTCAATTTCTATAAGAGGTGTGTTTTTATTGAAATGCAGTACTTAATTTTTGGATCAATATTGACAATTGGTGCAATGCTTGGTGCAATTACTGGAAGACGGATTACAGATTTTTTAGGCCACAAAGGAGTAAGAACTGGTTGAACTTGGCTCCATATATATGTACAATATTAATAGTTTAGATTGTTTTTAACACAAGTAACAACTAATGATCATGGTATAGTTTAGGCTAAAATAAATCTAGACCGTTATTTGTGTTGTACATACAAGGGGAGGAACTATTTATATTTTTTTTTAATTAATAGTATTTATATTTTTTTATGAATCTAATAATATAAAACTATGAGTTTAGAGAAGTAGCAGTGTATCAATTAGTGTACAATTTAGATTTGATATAAAATTTCTAGCCAATAATATATATGTATTGTTTTACTTTGAATATAAATGTTGATCGATCAAGCGATGAGGCTATCATCTGTAATATGTTGTGCTGGATATTAGAAACATGAAGCTTAGTATTCAATGTCATAAGTGTACGCACATGTTTGCAATTTTGCATTACGAACCTAGATAGCAGGTTTGTAATAAATCGATGTTGAGAATGATAAAGACCATTGACAGTGTCTGTCACTTCAACACCTAGAAAGAAGCTAAAGAATTCCAAATCACGAATAGAAAATTCATCTCCTAACTTTGAAATAAATAGATTCAAGAAATGAGGAATGGTTTCTAACAATTATAATATCGTCAACATAGACAAGTATATATATTGTAATTCCATGATCTCGATAGAAAAATAAAGACATATCCATTTTTGAAGTATGAAATCCAACAGTCATGAGAAATTGATGAAGGCGTATATATCATCTCTTGGCGTTTGTTTGAGACCATAGAGTGATTTCTGCAGTTAACAAACATAGTGGGAAATGACAAGTGAAAAACGCCAGCAGGTTGACCATGAACACTCATTCCATAAGGTTAATCTAGCCGGCGTAGTTGTCATTCTTGAGAAGCAACAATGGTGAGAACAACTCTAATAGTGGCAAGTTTGACAACCGGGTTAAATGTGTCAAAATAGTCATGACCATCCATTTGATGAAATCCTTTGGCAACTAAACAAGCATTCTAATGCTCAATGTTGCCTGGAATTTTTTTCTTAATCTTAAAAAAGCCACTTATTACCTAATATGTTCATTGATGAATTATAAGGTATAAGGGTCCAATTACCATTATATAATAGGGCATTCATCACCAGAAGACATAGGATCCCACCAAACCTTGTGTTTATTTGCTTCAGTGACAATAGTAGGTTTAATGGAAAGGGAAGACAATGAGTTTAATTTTGACAAGTCACGACCCAGGGTACCCTCTAGACGTAACACGGTATACTCGACCCCGAAGGGGTCTCATACAAGCCTCATAGAATATCTTGAACATAAGAGCATAGGAAAATAGTGCAGAATTTAGAACTTTTCTTTACAATCAAAGTCTTTTATAAATGAGAGAGAATCTATAACACCATGTCTCAAACCATCTAATACTTGGATAAAAACTCTTGAATACAATATTAGGGACATTTCATTTGAAACCATGCTATATGCCATTTTTGAACATCATCTTTGAAATAGTTGGAGAATGTAGCTCATAAGACAAATCATGTACAATTCATCACAACATTAAGGATATCATCAAAATCATAAGCATGGTCTCCAACATAAACATAATACATATCCCAACCTTCACAAGACATAGTTCATACACATAGTCAAATACCAAGATCATTGCATCATAATAGAACTACCACATAAGCAACCCTAAGTTATACTTGTGCAATGCATATATAGGATCCCATAATCCCATCTACACTAAGTACCACCTTTGGGCCACCATGATCATGCATAACATACCTTGACTTAAGCCATAGCCAATACTCATAGACAAGGAGACCTTCATGTTCATATCTTGTAATAAGTAAAGCCACTCATAGAAACAATCCATACCATGCATACATAAGTTCATATATCTTAATAGCATAAGGAAACCACACCACAACCCCCTTATAAGTCTACTTGTACAATCTATAAGTGAAGTCTCATACCCCCACTCACACTAACTAAAGCCCATTAAGAAGTCATAGGCATAGTCCATGTTCATATTCATGTTCATGTTCATAATTCATAATAAAGCATGCATTAACTCATAAGCATCATGTCATAAGGGAAACCTACCATGTCCACTGTCAAAGCCTACCTGTGCAATGCATGAATGAAGTCTCATACTCTCATTCACACTAAGTAGAACCCCTTAAGGAACTATAGTAAATAACCCATGTTCTTGTTCTTGTTCATGTTATTTGTTTCTTGTTCATGTCATGTAGGGAAATAACCTCAACTGACATAGACCATGTGAGCTACATGGAATCCGGTGTCATGCCCAAACTGAAAAGAGGTGTTCTACTTGCATGAGGTAGAACTAACATGTGTAGCTTATTGGTGGATCCACTAGCTAAGAACCAATGTGGGCACATAGTTATGGGATAGTGAGATTGCTACTAGAAACCCGGAATAACTAAGGTATAAGGTTCCAAACTCATGTTCCTATCCACTCGGTGCTAAGCTTAGTTCCCTTTAATAATCATGTTAAGTCTTTACTTTACATTCATGTTCATGGAAGAATGCCTAGCACTCAAATCATGATAGTATCATGGTAGCTCATGGATTCATTAGGTGAGAATGTCCTTTCAACCTTAGAATCATTAATATGTGAGTAAACCTTTCACATCATTTTCATGGTGTTAATGAGAATAACCTCTCAATCCACAAAACAATATTATCATAGTCCTAGACAATTCATGCATAGTCATGTGTAAGGGTAAGGGAAGAATAACCTTTCAATGACTACCACAATTACACAATAGTCATAGGATCTTCCCTTTCTAAGTGAATCATGAGTTCATACCCAATTCTTATCAACATATACAAACCTTCATAATATGACCTATAAGGGCTATGAATCAACTCAACCCAACCATCTAGAATTAGCACATTAGATAAGGGGAATATTAAGATTCAATACTAAAATTAACATATTAGTCATATCTTAGTCAAATTCATACATGAGTGTGTGTGATTGTCCTTCCAATGACACAACAAAAACATTATCATAATAGACACTTTATTCTCCAAGCATTCATAAACATGCACATAATATCATAATCATGCATACATCTCATATCTTGCATTCAAGGGTCATATTGAGTCAACACTTCTAGAATTCAATACAAGAAATATAGATACAGTACTCAAGTAATCCATACATTACATTCATAGACTCATGTGATCATATTATAGGTCATGTGGGTGAAGTCCTTTTACAATAGGGCCATATGCAACTCAACATACATAATAGCTTCTTTCTTAAAGCCTTGACATCCCTAGTTTATTCATTTTAGCTTTTACCCTTTAAAGCCCTAGGAATCATCTTCATCATCTTCATGTTACAAGCCTTTCTCTCAAGCAATACCTCACATGTTCATCATATATACCTATTTCTCAAGGTAACCTAACACCATTCCTCATTCTTGATCAATTATAGTCATATAAGAGACATATATACTCAATCTTAATACTACACAGCCATGATCCATCATATAATCCCTAATCAATTAGTTCATCTCTAGAAGCTTTACTCATAATCGATTCATGTCTAGGATATCTAATCTAAGGCAATTCATAGAGAAGTTCATCATTCTTAGATGGTCACATCTAACCCTCAATTTGCCTCTTTCATGACATAAACCTTGACTATATCAATTTCACCATAGGATCTTAGGTAAATCAAGGATAAATGTTTGATTATACTAGAATCATGTAGTTACACCAAGAACAACCATTAATTACATAATTGGGTCAATATCCAACAATTCCCACATCAAGAAGTCAATTTAGTAAAGTGGGGGAAATCATGGGTCCAAGGGGATTTTTCATCGTATAAAACAATACTCCTTCAAACCAATCTTAATTCATCATAATAAACCATAATTGATCAATTGAAAACGTTTTGAAAGGAGACCCATGTCATAGATTGAAAACCCTAGGTTTGGAGAAATTGGGAACTTGAAAACCTCTTTTGAGAGGGCTCCTTGAATGAAACTTAATCAAGGATGAAGACTCTCATACCTTAGGTGTAGAATCCAATCAATTTCGTATTGAAAATCTCCCTTCTTCAAGCTCTAACTTGGTTTCCTTCTTTGTTCTTCAATGGAGGTTTCTATAAAGAAGATTTTTGGAGAGGAGGGTTGGTTATGATTTGGGGTCTTGAGATATAATGGGTTAATAGGTTGTTTTATGTCTTAAAATAATTTATATATATGTATAAATACTATGCTAAACAAAAAGAAATATAAGAAGAAACATACTAGTAGAAAGTTAAGAAAAATAAGAAGAAAATTAAACAAATTATATCTGCAATATAAACAACTCAATATCACAAAAACTGATAACGCCAAATTAGATCAATTAATAGATAATATATCTAAAATAGTATATAAATATATTCAATATCTAAAGATATAATGAATAACGAGAATAACGAATACAGACAAAAACTTACTGAAATAATTATAGCAAAAAGCCAAGAATTAAGACATAGGCAAAATAGACTTAACAGTAATATATTTGCAGGAATTTGTAAAAAATCTATAATAGCACAGAGAAAAATTATTTTATATCTACAAATACAAATAGAAAACTTAGAATATAAACTACAACACAATTTATAAATGAATAAAGAAGAATACGCAATAGATGAAAAAACATATGAAAACTATGACGGATTAAAAATAAAAATAATATTTTCTAATCTAGGAAGAAGATATAAGAAAATAGGTGACAATCTAAGTTTAATGTTAGAAAAAGAAACGGTAAAACTAGAAGATAGTTTAACTATTATGATAAGAATAACAAAAGAAAATGAAGAAATAGATAGAAAAACGGAAATTGAAAAAATAAAACAACAAGCAAAAAAGGAAGTACAACAATTAAAAGAAGTAAAAAATACTAAAATAATAAAACTAGAAAAAGAGCTGGCAATATTAAAAGAAATGTATGAAATTAAACAAAATGAAAAAGAACAAAAAACAAAATTAGCAAATGAGATAAATAAATTTAAAGAAAAATTGCAATTAGAAGAAGAACTAGAAGAAAAAGAAGAAAATAACCAAGACAATCTACCTAAAATAAGAATTGATGAAATAAATAACGATGATCTAGATGAACAACATTCGGAAACAAGCGAAACATAGACATAACTTTTATCAAACATAGATAATACAAAAAATTTAGAAGTAAATACAGGAGACGTAGACATGGATGAAAAACCTAGTACATTAGGAATAAAAAACCCAAAAAATTTAAAATATTATAATGATAACTATGGACAATATGATAAAGAAACTATATGGGATAAAAGATTAAATAAAAAGTGGACACCTAAACCAATAACTGAACAACATGATTTTTTAGATTTGGACTGTGTAGCAGATATAAATAAAACAATCCAATTATGGATGAGATATATATCAAAACAATTAATAGATAACAAAATAGGAATGACAGAAACACCAGGATATATAGAAAAAACACTTATAGGAACAGTAAAATTATGGCTACAAAATTTATCATATGAAAGTTTAAAAACTCTAAGAAATAATAAAAAATTTAATGGTGAATTAGCTACTACAACTATGGAAATATTATATAAGTACGAAGTAGCTATAAGAAATGAATTTAGTAGTATGACAATAGAAGTAGAAGAACAAAATAAATAAATAAAATCATAAATCGGAATCTAATGACAAAATTAGCAATATGTAATATGTGTTATATAGATGAATATACATGTGCATTTAGAGAATATTATTATAAAGAAACATATAGCACAGAAGAAAGCAAGGAAATAAGAAAATTATATTTTACAAAATTACCAGAACCTTTTAATTCAAAAGTAATAAAAAGTTGGAATGAAGCAGGATTATAGATACCTTAGGAGCTAGAATAAAATTCTTACAACGATGGTTTATAGAACTATGTGCAAAACATAAAGAAGAAATAAATATGGAAAAAATACTAGTAAAAAACTTAGCATGTTGCAAAAATAAAACGGCACCCCAATTTGGTTGTACGGACTAATACTATAAAAAGAGATATAACAATAAATATAGATTAAAACATAAATATAAAAAACCAAGAAGAAGATACTATGTAAAAACTAAAAAACCAAAAGACCATATAGACCAAAAAGAAAACTAACGGAATGTATTTGTTATAATTGTGGAAAATTAGGACATATAGCTAGAGATTGTAAATTACCTAAGAATGCAAAGAAAAAATAAATATCAGAAATAATAATAGACGATGAAAAATATACCCAGATAGAGTACATAGATTATGAATTAGAAAATGAAGATAGCATATATGAAATACCAGAAAATGAAATAGATAATGATATAAAAATAGAATCAGACAATGAATTCTATAATATAACAAATGACTGAAACATATATACAAATAATAACTAAAGAAGAACATCAAGACAAAGAATCTTTAGAACAAAAAATAATATTTGATAATAGTATATTTGAACAAATAAAAGGAAAAGAATTAGACCTAAGCGTAGAAAAAATATTCGAAATACCAACAATAAGAAACTGGTTTAACGACAAAAAGAAGAATATTATGTAGTAAGTCAAAGAGAACATATATAGATTGCAAATACACCAAAGGAAAGGCTAAAATACCAATAATAAACAAACGAATAATCAATAAAGAAATACAAGATATTAAGTCAAAAAATCCAATTAAATATGTACATTTAGGAGGAACGGAAATATTAATAAAAACATGTTTTTAGAGAAGGAATAGATACACCCATAGAAATATACTTAGCAGATGATAGGATCATACAACCTATAGAAAAAAGTATAATAAGTGCAGTAAAAGGTAACCTCATATAACAAAAATTTAAATTTATAATAAGTGCTAACTACTCAGTAGCAATAAATGACAGAAACATAGATAAATCACTAGTATTATATTGAAAAATGTCAAGGATAGAACTAGCCCCAGGAAGTAAAATATTTACAGGTAGATGTAAAAACTTACATGTTTTAACAACAAAACATAAGATAACAACAAAAAATAAAATAAAATAAATAAAAATAGAAAATTCTTTTGAAAGAATAGTCACAGTCATAGATAATAATGACTATAGTTATAATGAGATTGACATAGAAGAAGATTTAGAAATAGTAAAAGAAAGATTAAGCACATAAAAAAGAATAAACTATGAAATACCACAAATATCATCAAAAATTAGTACCTCAAGAAGAATAGATAAAACTCCACAAAAATCAATAGAAGAAGAAATAGAACCATATCATTACTACATAACGGGAGTAATGGAACAACGAAAATACTTAATATTAATAAATACAGGAAAAGAAGAAAACTATATTACAACAGAATTAGTAACAGAAGATGAAATAATAACTACTGAACAATTATGCCCTGAACTACCGAAGACATTAATATATACCGAAGAAACTACAGAAAAGGAAATAATCATTGGGAGAGTACCAATAGTAATAAAGTTTAAAATATATAAAGGAGATAAAAATATCACTTTAGGAATAAAATGACTAGAACAAGTAAAACCATACAATCTAGAAGACAAACAGTTGATAATAAATTATGAAAATAAAAGAGTTATAATAAAAAGAACTTTAATATGATAAAAATATGAAAATATATATACTTGCAAAGATAATAATAGAGGGATATTACAACATATATTATACACCAATGATAGATACATGAGCAGAAGCTAATATATGTAAATACAATTGTTTATCAGAAGATAAATGAGAAAAATTAAAAACACCAATAGTAGTAACAGGATTTAATAATGAAGGAAGCATGATCACATATAAGGCCAAAAATATAAAAATACAAATATGGGATAAGATATTAACTATAGAAGAAATGTATAACTTCGAGCTTACAACAAAAGACGTGCTATTAGGAATACCATTTTTGGAAAAATTATACCCACATATAATAACAAAAACACACTGGTGGTTCACAACACCATGTAAACAAAAAATAGGAGCAAAAAGAGTGAATAATAAAAAACGGAAAACAACATAATGGATAAAAGGAAGTGAAAAAATTACACAAAAATTAGAAAATATAAAAGAAGAAGACCCTAAAATAGAATTAATTATATTCTCTATAGATAAAGCAAAAATAATCGAAGATAAACTAGAATTGTTATATAGTGAAGATCCTTTACAAGGATGGGAAAAACATAAAACAAAAGTAAAAATTGCGCTAGTTGATAATAATAGTATAATAACCCAAAAATCATTAAAATATAATTTTAATGATTTAACAGAATTTAAGATATATATAAGTGAATTACTAGAAAAAAGGTATATACAAGAAAGCAATAGCAAGCATACAAGCCCAACATTTATAGTAAATAAACATAGTGAGCAAAAAAGAGAAAAAAGTAGAATGATTATTGATTATAGAAATTTAAATGCAAAAACTAAAACATATAATTACCCAATACCAAATAAAATATTAAATATAAGACAAATACAAGGATATAATTACTTTAGTAAATTTGACTGCAAATCAGGATTTTACCACTTAAAGTTAGAAGAGGAATCTAAAAAACTTACAACATTTACAGTACCATAATGATTTTATGAATGGAATGTATTACCATTTGGATATAAAAATGCACCAGGTAGATATCAACACTTTATGGATAACTATTTTAAACAACTAGAAAATTGTGTACTATATATTGATGATATATTACTATATTCCAAAACACAAGATGAACATATAAGATTATTAGAAAAATTTATACATATTATAGAATATTCAGGCATAAGTCTAAGCAAAAAGAAAGCAGACATAATGAAAAAACAAATAGAATTTTTAGGAATACAGATAGATAAAAATGGAATAAAAATGTAAACACATATAGTACAAAAAATAATTAACTCAAATGAACAACTAGATACAAAAAAGAAATTACAATCATTTCTAGGACTAGTAAATCAAGTAAGAGAATACATACCAAAATTAGCAGAGAATTTAAAACTATTACAGCAAAAATTAAAGAAAGATGTGGAATACCAGTTTGATAAAAAATACAAAACACAAATACAAAAAATAAAACTATTATGTAAGAACCTACCTAAACTATATTTTTTGGATGAAAACAAAAAAATTACTTATATAGTAGAATTAGACGCCAGTGAAAAAAGTTATGAAGGAGTCTTAAAATACAAGTATGATGAAGAAAAAATAGAACATCATTGCAGATATTATTCAGGAACATTTACTAATACAGAAATAAAATGGGAAATAAATAGGAAAGAATTATATTCAATGTATAAATGTCTACTATCATTTGAACCATATATTGTATATAACAAATTTATTATAAGGACAAATAACACACAAGTAAAATGGTGGCTGACAAGAAAAATACAGGATTCAGTAACTACAAAAGAAATGAGAAGATTGGTATTAAATATATTAAATTTCACATTTACTATTGAAGTAATAAAAACTGATAAGAATGTTATTGCAGATTACTTATCAAGACAAAGCTACTCAGACTGAGAAAGAAAATACAATTGAAGATATACTCAAAGACATTACTACACTTTGTATAAAAGTGGACAGTATGGACAATGAGATACAAAAGCTAAAGACTAATGAAGATAATCTAAAGTCTAAAGCTAATACAAGTCAGCAGCATGACTGTAAAAATGTGAAGCTAAGTCAATCGGAAGACTTTAAAAATCCAGAGCTAAAAGGTGACGTTGGGAAACACCTTAAAACCCATTATATTTGTTTAAGTACAGCTGCAGGTACAAGTAAACAAGTTAGTGAAAAACAGCATAAGAATACAAACTTAAACTAGCTATTTGAAAAACCATTTACTCCAAAAATGTCAGGAAGCTCATTGACTATGGAACCACAGACCTCTACCTATGCAGATAGCCTAACAAATGAGAAAAAATTATATAGCCATGTCACGAGAACATATATTGAAAATATATACAAAATCCAAACCTATTTAAACCGTAATCCTAGATCTACTACAACCAAAGAACCAAGTCAAGACTACCTAACCCAAAAATTACAAGGTTATAACAAGCTAATTGAACAGCCAAAAACTAACATCAATTTAGTAAGAACATGCTACAATTATGGACTATTAAATACCGTATACACATACGACGGAGAAGAAATAAGTGGTATACCAGAACTACACAAGGCATTCATTACATATAAAAGAGTTAC
This sequence comes from Solanum verrucosum, assembly GCF_900185275.1. NCBI lineage: Eukaryota > Viridiplantae > Streptophyta > Magnoliopsida > Solanales > Solanaceae > Solanum > Solanum verrucosum. Next base: position 442,920 of record NW_026020391.1, read on the forward strand.
AAAGGGAAATTTATTTTATGTAAAGTTTTATACAACACCAGCGGATATATTATACGAAGAGATAAAACCCTCAATTCAAGTTATTAAAATAGGACTAACCAAAGATATGATTATACCTGAAGATATTGGACAACAGGAAGAAATACAAAAAATAGAGATACTAAGATTTTATGCCAATAAAAGAATAATTGGTATATCAACTATTATACAAGAGTTAACAAACAATTATTTGAACGAAAATGCTATATGGAGTTACTACTCTAGAGATCAGTTAATGATATATTCAAATTCGAGAGAACTAAGAAGAACAAATATGGATGAAGTCCAGCGATGGATTTTATCATTATTAAAACCAGAAGAAAGACCTACGACAAGAGCACTCAAAGCAGGATTTATTTCGCCAGAACTTTTAACCAGATATTGCAAGCTAATTTGACACAAATACCCTGATCATCTATGTTCAAAATGTAATGGGGAAGACAACGTGATTCCAGATGTCCAGCTAGAATAAAGTCTAAAGAGATAAGAAGATAAAGAAGATAGAGAAAACTAAAGAGAAAAAGCAAAGAAGAAATATTTGGCCAAAAAAGCCAACTAATGTAAATTAGTCAACAAGGGTAGGGTAATATACATTATTAAAGTATGATAGATATTAAAGTAGTATGGACAAGTGTAAAGTAGTAGGTGTGGTAGGTGGTGTGCATTATTAATAATGACGACAAGTGTATGAATGGTAGGTATGCATTATTGTAAAGTAAGTGTGCAGTAAGTAGTACAATACGTTCATTATTGTGCATTACTATAGACATATGATAGAAATTCCTTTCTATATAAAGGAATGTACATGTAACTTAAGAAGCAGGCCTTGAAGCCTTCAATAAAATGATTTCCTAAAAACACTTTCAAATATTTAAGATATTCATACTTAATAGATAATGGAACAAACTTCAGATATCATGGATAAGCAAAAGGCAAAGGTATATTGTTCAACAAATATGCAGAACTAATTTCATATATTCCTGAATATCATATATATGATTGAATAAATTTATGTTAGTTATTATGTATTATAATTATTTGAATCATGATTTCTAGTTTATTAGCACACTGAAAACAGGGAGAAAACTTCTATACTATGACATCCTAATGTTTAAACCGGTAGGCGAGGAAAGCCGTTTAGGGGAGTAAACAAAGCCGTTTAGGGGAGTAAACAAAGTTGAGGCGCTGATAAGAAGGAAGTATCCGCTAAAGTACGATGCTAGTAGTGACAGGAGAACATGATAAACATATAATCTAGTTCATAATGATCTAATATGAATTTAATCAATTATGAATATGATAGGAAGGAATAATTGGAAATAAAAAACCTGCATGATAAAGAACATGACTACATACATGCATGATGAAATGATAAAAAACTATGAAACTTTAATCTTATATATACTTAAAGGTATAAAAATAATTGAATTAAGAAGAATCATATGGAAAAAAAATATTTAATGATAACGAATCAGAAGATATATTAAACCAACAATTGTATGAAATAGACCTCATGATTTAGACCTCGAAAGAATATAATGGTATGATTTAGAAATAAATTCAGATTAAAATGAACTACGAATATTTACAATATTGGACAGAAGCTATGAAAAATATAAAATTAATAGAACAATTAATGGAAAATAATTTATACATGTATCTAAGAACCCGAGATATGTTATATCTAGAATATATCCTAAATAATATTAAAGATATATCAAGATTAAGACCCTTAAAAAAAGAATATTATAATAAAATCTTTAAGATAAATTCCTCACCTACCACAGTACCACCTACCACACTACTAAAAATATGAATTCCTCAGTCACCAACTCCGCACCCCCGAAAAATGGTATCAGAGCCATGGATGAAAAGAAATATAAGAAGAAACATACTAGTAGAAAGTTATTAGTAAAGCAACCGCGAATATTATCAGATAGCTTTGTTAGTTTGCAATAAACCTCCCAATTATTGCAACGACTACTAGAATCGATGCAACATTTATTGGAGTTGTTGGACAACTTTTATTAATTTTGGATCAAATAAAGACAAAAAATTGTTGGTGTGAATATTGATCTGCTCACTAACAAAGACAAGAAGTACAAACAGTACTGGGATGCACACACAGATCTAGATAGCTTATTGGTTCTTTTGGTCTTTTGGGCTCGGTTGGTTAACGATCTCAGCGAACAATGGGCTGAAGTATTATAATCTAACTTACTTGTACTAGTCAATTACAAATAGGACAATACACAAATAATGTTAGTATTAGTTACCTGTTAGGAGTCTATTCCTTGCTATTAGTAAGCTGTTAAAAGTCTTTCTTTTGTTGTATATATATAAGGCATTGTACAATTGAAAAGATCGATCAAATATATAAAAAAGGTTTCACATATATCTTTTGTTTTCTTACATGATATTTGAATACCTCTTGATCATTTTTTTACTGTGTTCTTTTGTTCTTCCCAATGAGCACTGATTCACAGACTAGTAGTCAGTCCACTCCAACTCTTTCTTCGAGTACCTCTGAATTTTTCCTTCTACTAATCCCACTGGATCTGCCACGACTAATGTAGTGGATCAAACACATCCATTTTATCTTCATCAATCAGACTATCCATGTATGACTCTCATTTCTTATGTCTTTGATGTCAAGGCTTTTGGAGGATGGAGAAGAGTAGTGGTGATAGCACGTTAGACAAAGAATGAGTTGGTATTCATTGATGTCTCCTTGTTAGTTCCCAACACTTATCCTTTGCTTCAAAAAATAAAGGCCAGATGCAATGAAACAATCCTTTCATGGCTCCTCAATTCCCTTTCCAAGGAATTAGCTGAGAGTGTGTTATATTATAATACTGCAAACAACCTTTGAAAAGACTTGGAAGACAGATTAGGCTTGACCAATGGAGAAAAACTATTTCACCTACAGAAAGAATTACGTGCAATCATTCAAGGTAATTCTAGTGTATCAACTCACAAAAATGAAAAGTTTGTGGATGATTTAGATGAACTAAAAACTTACTCTTCTTGTATTTGTTAGTGTGAATGAGGTGCTAAAATAAAGAGTACCAAAGCTCATCAGGAAGACATATTGTTGCTATTTTTCATGTGTTTAAATGACACTTTTGTGCGGGTCAGAAGTAATATTCTTTTGTCGGCTCCTTTGCCTAATATTGAGAATGCCTACTTCCTTGTTATTCAAGATGAAAAAAAGGAAATACATTCTACACCTGCTTATAAGGTGATTCGAGATCTTCAAAGTTTCAAATTCAGGAGAAAGAAAGTGCCTCGACTTCAAGACACAAAAAGGAGGTAACTCAGGATATGCTGCAAAAAAAGCACTGTGATTTGTGCCTACTGTCACGACCCGGTGTTACCCCTAGAGCGACACAATGTACTTGATCCCGAAGGGGTCACATACAAGCCCTTAGCATAATCATAACATAAAGATATAGAATAATGCGGGAAATTTAAAACTTTTTACAATAGAAGTCAATCTCTTTTTCATAGATGAAAAATACGAATCTAGACTTGTCTCAATCACCATCTAGTACATAAAGAGTACAAATAGGGTCAAAAGCCCTTTACATCAATAAAGTCTCACAAGTGAAAGTACATAAAAGCTAGAAAATGGAAACATCTTGTCCTCGAACTTGAGGACTCACCAAGCCTAGGGAATAGTCATCCCAAGCTTCACTTGAAGAAAGTAATACGTCTCAACAGCCGGAAGCTACACTCATAGAATGTAGAAAATATGGGTTAGCACAAATAATGTACTAAGTATGGAACCCAATCACAAAATCCTTAAAACATGCATAAAAGGGACATTTAGTTGAAAACATACCTTTATCAAGTTTGAAAGACATAATGCACATTTAAGAAGAAACATAATTCAAACCAACATATAAGCAACCTAAAGCCATACTAGTGCGATGCAAAGGTAAGATCCCATAACCCTACGAAATGCCAAGTATCACATTTAGGCAACCCACAACATACATATCTTACTTTACCTTATTCATATCCAACATACATAAGTAAGGAGTCTTTCATGTTCACAACTTGTAACAAGTGAAGTCAACATTAACATTCATACATAGCTCTCATACATAATTCATAAGTCTTCCTAACATAAGAGAACCTCACCATAATTCCTCTTAAGGTCTACTTGTGCAATGCATACGTGAAGTCCCATACCCCCACTCATGCTAAGTAGAGCCCCTTAAGGAGTCACAGTTAAAGTCCATGTTCTTACCATCATTCATATTCGTATCATATAGGGAAAATAACATTAACCGACATAAACCATGTGAGATACATGGAATCCGGTGTTCTACCCCCACACCGGAAAGAGGTGTCCTACTTGCCTAAGGTAGAACTTTCATAATAACTTTTACTTGGATCCACTAGCTAAAGACCTATGTGGGCACATAGTTATGGGATAAGGAGATTGCTACTAGAAACCCGGACTACTAGCGTAAAATGTTTCCATATCATGAGATAACCTATATTGAGAAGCAAAACTTGCTAAACGTAAAAGCTTCCTATCTCATTGTTCATATCCGCTCCATGCTAGGCATAATTCCCTTTAAAAGTCATATTAAGCCTTTACTTTGGTTCATGTTAATAAGAGACTGCACTAGGCACTCAAACCAACATACATCATAATAGCTCATAGATTCATTAGATGAGAATGTCCTTTCAACCTTAGAATCATTCACATGTGAGTAAACCTTTCACTTTATATTCATAGTGTGTTCATGAGAATGGTTTTTCAATCAACACAACAAGCTTATCATAAACATACATACATACTTCAATGCATAATCAAGTGTAAAGGGTATAGGGAAGAAGGATCTTGCATCAATATCACAATTACACAATAGCCATAAGATCACCACTATCTAAGTGAATCATGAGTTCATATGCAATCTTCATCAACATACACAAACCCTAGCTATTGTCCTTTAAAGCTAGGAATCAAGATCAACCCTAACTTCTAGAACTACAACACTAGATAGGTGAATTAAATGATTCAACAACTTAATAAACATAAACATAACCAATTGTCAAGCACACATGATCAATCAAGTCACACCTTAGTTCACAATTTGGGAAGAATGGGAAATCATGGGTCCAAGGGATATTTTCATCAAAACCCAACAATACTCCATTAATCCAACCATAAATCATCATAATAATCATAATAAACCATAATTAAACAATTTAAATTGTTTTGGAAAAAGATCCATGACTAGATGAAAACCTAGGTTTTGGATGTCTTAAAACATACTTTGAAGGGACTTCTTGGGGGATAGCTACCCAAGAATGAAAAGCATCCATACCTTAGGGATATTTCCACATGAAATTGAGGAAGAAGTTCTTGAACCCCTAGCTTGACCTTGACCTTAACCTTGTTCCTCAATGAAGTCTTAGAGATAATTTTTGGGAGAGGGAAGTTGGTTTCTAATTTGAGTTTCTGAGGTATTAAGTTGAGTTTAATGACTTAAAAGTATTCATATAGGGCTAAAATATCTAATAATAACCGTCCCCACCCTTATTTAATTAATTTAGATTTTATTGGAATGTTTAACCCCTAGCCATTTTGGACAACTTTTGTAGACCCCCACCCACGAAACCCCCACCTACGGGGCGTGGGTGGAACCACGGACCGTACTGGTCATTTGTGGTTTGGGTCAGAGAGGGCTAACATGGGGGGAAAGATTGGGGAGACTAAGTCTCGACCCACGACTCACCAACCACGGAGGGTGGGTCCACCCATGGCTCGTGGGTGCCCAATCGTGGTTCATGATATTTTTAACAGCTTTTTGGACTGCCCCTTGTTCCTCTTCAAGGACCCTTGGGGGTCCTTGGGGGGGGATGCCTTGACGTCTAGGCACTAGGACCTTAGTAATAAGTTAGGGAAGTTATTTTACGACTCTTATCTTGACGTTAACCCTTTTTAGGACACTAGACTACATGATAGGCTCTAGCTTAGGTCAGTAGATTTTCGGGGTGTTACAATATCCCCCCTTTGGGAATATTCGTCCCCGAATGATGATCTAGACACCAAACTAAGTTATAAACTTTAGACTAACTACCCATCATGCATGAAACTTTAAAATGTGCAAAACATAAAAATGCACTCATCACATCATGTACAATCAAAAAGGAGGGAACTCCAACTCAATTTCTGTCACGATCCAAACCGTCGTGATTGACACCCACACTAACACTTCGGTGGGAGAACCACTACTACAACTCAAAGAAAGCGACTAACCAAAACTAAAGCATTTAACTATATGAAAGAAGAAATAATAGCTAAAAACTGAAGTTCCCATAAACTTCAACAAAAGATCTAACAACTAACAATGCAGAATAATTAACCTAGAACCTGAAAGTCAATGTACCAAAACATCTAACAATGAGCCAAGTCTAAAAAAAAAGGGATACAACCCCATACTAATGAACTAACTAAAAAAATGTCTAAGTCCGGAAATGGTGGACATAGACAAAAGTGAATCCCATGGCAGCCCGGAATAATTGGCTCACCCTTGAATTCGAAGTGACGATCAGTGATCTCCTAAGCGAGGTCTGTTAGTAGCCGCTTGTAGATGCCCTGTACTCAACAAAAATAAGAGCAACTGCAGTATCAGTACACAACCACAGTGTACTGGTAGCATAACACGGCTATCCCACTAGGGCAACATAAACAAGTCAAGACAACAATATAATAACATGCATATATATCAACATACACAACATTTTCAACATTTACAAAAAACAATTAGTTTCATATTTTATATCACAACATTGGTCCTCTCATGGAGCCCAAACCCAAACAGTTAGCATACCAGAATGTGGTACCTGATCCCATAATTATTGCGGAACGTGGCAACCGATCCCATTTTTATGCCGGAACGTGGCGACCGATCGAAGTTAGTTATGCCAGAATGTGGCAACCGATCCATTCAACACACCAAAATAAAAAACACAAGTATATCTTCAACATCATACATTTAAGTCACGATTTCATAACAATCATCATTCATCTATCTGATTTACAACAAGTTTGATAAACATTGCAACATTCATACATATACAAGTATCATAACGAAATAAAAACAAGCATACATCACACAATCATAGAATCACAACCGTCACCTACCTCGAAACAAGCTTGAAATCCTAAGAAACTTTATCCTTCCCTTTCCAGATTCGTTCCCCTTGTTCTTGGTCTACAAACAATCAATATAATACAGGAATCAATAAACAATCATTAATTGCCCAGATTACTAACAATTCTATGAACCCTAGATCAAACCCATGATCCCAATTATCCAAATTAGAGTTGTTTTCACCATAGAATCTATAACAATCCCCCCAATCAATATTCACCCATTCTATTATGTTCTACGAATCGAAAAATAGATTCGGGGAGTGAAAAGCTTACCTTAAACCTAAAAAATGGTGAAAAATGAGTATGAGTCGCCTGGGGTTTGTTCCTTAGCTCTAAAAGTCAAAAGTGCATAATGAGGTCATTTAGGGGTTTATTAACAACTTTAATTCACGTCGAGCCCGCCATAACGACCGTCACCCCGCTGTAGCGGCCCTGCCAAAGCGGAGAAATACGATGCCAATGCGGGTTACGCGAGACAGAGATCTAATTCAAGAATTCCAAAATTCTCATTTCACAACACACCTCTAACCAACGACGCTCAGAAAATACCCTTTACGCCAAGATCGATTTCGGAAGTTCTACTCACTTGAATTCAATTCCGTAAAGTCGTACAGATTCTTTAATGAGTTATCTAACTACTCATGTAATCAAAATCATAATTAAATCACCCGATTGATACAAGATTTCCCTACACCTTAAAGACTCTGATTTCGTCCAAATCTGGACTAGGTTGGGAAAATCCAAATACTACGAAAAAGTTTTCCGACCCAAAAATTTTCCCTTTTGGCTTTTCTATAACGACGGAACTCGGTCGTTACAATAGATTCCAATTTACCCATCACTCGTCCCCGAGTGACAAACTGAGGAAAATAGGCTAAGGAAGGGATGAAGTAGTACCTGAATCGACGAACAATTGGGGCTACTTGTCTCGCATGTCCCTCTCAGTTTCCCAAGAAGCTTCCTCAACTGGACGATGCTTCCATTAAAGTTTCACAGACTTAATCTCCTTGATCCTCAACTTGCGCACATCACAATCAAGAATTGCAATCGGTTCCTCCTCATATTGGAGGTCCTTGTCTAACACAATTGAGTCCCACTTTATGATATGATCCCCGTCACCATGATCTCTTCAATATGGACACATGAAATACCAGATGAACTCCCGATAAATTAAGAGGTAAAGCCAATCTATACGCTAACGGTCCCACACATTCAAGAATCTCAAATGGACCAATGTACCTAGGGCTTAGCTTACCTTTCTTGCCAAATCTCATCACCCATTTCATGGGTGATACCTTTAGAAGAACATTTTCACCGGTTTGAAAAGTCATATCTCTTACCTTATGATACAAATACTTCTTTTGTCTACTCTGGTCTGCTAAAAGTTTAGCTTGAATACTCCTCACCTTATCTTGAGCATCCTTCACTAAATCAACCCCCAAAGGTTTCACATCACCAACCTCAAACCATCCTATGGGTGATCTATATCCCCTCTCATAGAGTGCCTCAAATGGTGCCATATCTATGCTGGAGTGATAACTATAATTATAAGAAAATTCACACAAAGGTAAGAACTTATCCCAATGCCCTCCAAAATCAATCACACATGCCCTCAACATGTCTTCCAATACTTGAATAGTCATCTCTGACGGTCCATCCGTTTGTGGATGAAAGGTTGTACTAAAAGTGAGTTGTGTGCCCAATTCATCATGTAATTTCCTCCAAAACTTGGATGTGAATTGGGTACCACGGTCTAAGATGATAGGAAGGGGCACCCCATGCAACCTCACTATCTCTTTCACATAAACTTTAGCCAATTGTTCAACATTATAATTTATTCTTACCAGAATAAAATGGGCTGACTTAGTCAATCTATCAACCACTACCCAAATAGAATCAAACTTCCCCCAAAGTCTTGGGAAGACCAACCACAAAATCCATGGCTATTGTTTCCTACTTCCATTTCGGAATTGGAATTCTTTGAAGTAAACCTACAGGCCTTTGATGTTCATACTTCACTTGTTGACAATTTTGTCACTTCGCCACAAATTCTGCTATGTCTTTCTTCATGCCCGACCACCAATAAATTCGCTTCAGATCTCTGTACATCTTGGTCACACCCGGATCAATAGAATATCGCGAACCATGAGACTCTGCCAACAATTTCTCAATGTAGTCATCTACTCTAAGAACACATATTCTCCCTTTAAAATTAAGTACTCCATCTGCATTAAGAGTGGTCTCTTGTGCCTTACCAATCACAGTTTTCTTTTTAAGTTCCTCCAAATTCTCATCTTCAAATTGTTTGGCCTTGATCTCCTCCAAGAAAGTGGCCCTTACCTCAATACTAGCTAACACCCCACCTCTTTCTGAGATGCCCAACTGCATGAACTTAGACTTTAAGGTTTGAATTTCTTTAGCCAAAGGTCGCTTGGATACATTCAAGCATGCTAAAATACCCATACTCAGCGCTTTCGACTCAAAGCGTTTGCCACCATATTAGCCTTGCTCGGATGGTATTGAATGGTAACATCATAATCCTTAAGTAACTCCATCTACCTTCGTTTTCTCAAATTCAGATCCTTTAGAGTGAACACAAGTTGCAAACTACGATGATCGGTAAACACTTCACACTTAACACCACAAAGGTAATGCTGCCATATCTTAAGGGCAAACACTACCGCTGCCAACTCTAAATCATGTGTGGGATAATTTCTCTCATGCACCTTCAATTGTCGCGAGGCATAAGCTATAACATTCTTATCCTGCATCAACACAACACCCAAACCAGAATGTGAAGCATCACAATAAACAATAAAATCCTTACCTTCAACCGATAATGCTAGAATGGGAGCGGTAGACAAGAGAGTTGTGAAAGCTCTCATCAAACTCTTCAGTCCATTCAAAGGGTACCTCATTTTTGGTCAAGTTAGTCAACTGAGTGGCAATGGAAGAATTTTTTTTCACAAACCGACGATAGTAGCTAGCTAGTCCCATAAAACTCCTAACTTCCGTCACAGAGCTAGGCCTAACTCAAGTCTTAACTGGCTCAATATTTTGGGGATCTACCATTACCCTTTCTTTTGAAACTACATGCCCCAAAAATGCAACCGATTTCAACCAAAATTCACACTTATAGAAAATATAGCATATACCTTTTGCTTCCCAAGAATACCCAAAACACTACGAAGATGGTCGGCATGCTCTTTCTTACTTTTTGAATAGACCAAAATATCATCAATAAACACTATAACAAACGAATCAAGGAACAGTTTTAATACCTCATTCATCAAACTCATAAAAGCTGCAGGTGCATTTGTCAAACCAAACGACATAACCAAAAACTCATAGTGCCCATAGCGAGTTCTAAAGACTGTCTTGGGCACATCCTCAAGCCCAATTTTCAATTCATGGTAACCGGATCTTAGATCAATCTTAGATAAAATTGATGCACTTTGCAATTGGTCAAAAAAATCATCTATTAGAGGCAAAGGGTACTTGTTTCGAATAGTGACCCTATTCAATTGCCGATAATCTATACACATTCTCATACTACCATCATTTTTGTTAACAAACAAAACCGGAACACCCAATGGGAAAGAACTAGGACGAATAAATCCTTTATCAAAAAGTTCTTGGATTTGAGTCTTAAGCTCTCTTAATTCTGTCGGAGCCATGCGATATGGAGAGGTAGAAATAGGACGCGTACCAGGGTCTAAATCAATGCAAAAATCTATATCTCTATTCGGAGGCATACCAGGCAAATCATTAGGAAACACTTCTATAAATTCCGACACCACAAGAATAGACTCAATAGATGGAGTCTCAACTTCAACATCTCTAATATGAGCCAAATAAGCCAAACAATCCTGTCCTATCAATTTCTTAGCTCGAATGTAGGATATGATCTTAGTTCTCTTAGGCTTGCACACCCCTTCCCACTCTAATTTTTCCCTTCCCGAAATTTCTAGAGTTACAGACTTAGTATTACAATTAAGTACGACATAATAGGGGGACAACCAAGTCATACCTAAGATTATGTCAAAGTCAGTCATATCCAAAATCACCAAATCAGCCCAAGTCTGGAAACCCATAAACAAAATAGGAAAAGCACGATAGAGATGGGTAACTATGACTGACTCTCCCACTGGTGTAGAAACATGGATAGGGGCATCAAGTATATCACAAATCATATCAAACTCTGAGGCAAATCGCACAGATACATAAGAATAAGTAGAACTCGGATCAAATAACACATTAGCCATCCGGTCACAGACAATAATAGAACTTGTGATCACCGCATCAAGCGCCTCTGCCTCATTCTTGCCCGGAAAGGCATAACACTGAGCCATATCCTCTTGACGAACCATTTCCCTACCTGGTTGCGTGTTACCCCTGCCTGCATTACCATTTCCTTTACCTCCACGGCTTCGTTGATTACCTCCTCGCCCACCTTGTGGACATCCTCTACCATTATTACCATTTCCCGCGGGTACCACTGCTCTAGTCTGCTGCTACGCGGACTCAAACACACGTGGGTGGAGACAATCTCTCCTCATATGCGCAGGTTCTCCACTGTTGTAAAAAGTATGATCAAAAGATGGTCTGCCACCCATCGAAGGAGCGACTCCCTGGCTATCCTGAAAATTATGAGATGGAGTTTCCGAGTAACTACCTGCAGAGGCGGGCATATGAGACTGAATTGGCTTGGCTGCAAGTGTTGGCCTTCCGGACTCCTTGGAATAATAACTTTGAAAGTTACCCGAGTTCTTGGCCCTTTTTGTGCATGCTTTAGCTTGACCATCTCGTCTCACCCCCTCCACTTTCTTAACATAGTCTGTTACCTCATTAAAGCTCCTCACTGCAGAAGTCATATGAACAGATAATACTTGCAACTCAAAATTTAATCCCTTAATAAATAGCCTGATTCTTTTTTCCTCAGTAGTCACCAATTGAGTAACATATCTAGACCAAGCATGAAACTTGGCCTCATAAGCAGCCACAGTCAGACCACCTTGCTCCAAAGCCATGAACTCATCCTTCTTGCGATCCCTCAAAGTCCTAGTCACATATTTCTCCAAAAACAGAGCATGAAACTGGGTCCAAGTAAGTGGAGGTAAAGTAGAAGATCTACATTCCATATAAGCTCTCCACCACTGCTTAGCCTCACCTTGAAGTTGGAAAGACACAAACTCAACCCCATGCTGATGAACAATACCCAGTTTATGAAGCCTCTCATAGCAATCCAGAATGAACTCATAAGCATCCTCATTCTCAGAACCAAGAAACATAGGAGGCTTTAGCTTCAGAAACTTAGTCAACATTTCATGCTCATTACCAATCATAACAGAACCCAACAAAGGATGGAAGAAAGCATCGTTACCTCCAGTCCCACCCACCTTGGGTGCAGTGCTAGCAACATGAGGATTAGTAGGAGCTTGTGTTGCTTGAGCAGAACGAAGCACTGCAGTATCAACCAATCCTTTTAAGAACGACATAATATGTTGAGCTAACACTGGATCCAAAGAAGGAACACATGTAGTCTCAGCCTGCATTCTTCCTCTTGTCCCACATCCTCAACATCTTCAACATCAACATTCTCTCCTCTTCAATCTCTTCATGATGAGAAAAAGGGTTTTCATTCACAAGAGCATTCTCAACAGGAGCTCCATTTACAACAGGCACTACTCTTCCATGATCTCTACCCCTAGCTCTTCCTCTACCTTTGCCTCGACCGCTAACTCTCGCTATAGATTCCTCGACCGAAGCATTGATGGGATCTACGGACCTAACGCTGATGAATCTAGTATTAACCATATGCTAACAGAAGAGTGAAGGAGTTTAGATACCAATTGGAATCAAGTCATACCACGAAGGGAGAAAAAAAAGAATAAAAAGATTTCCTAAAGCCCTAAAGCCTTTCGAAGAAAAGTAAAGGCGTCTCCGTACTGTTCTGCGAGACTCTACTAGACTCATTTTGGTACATAGAGATCAACGAACCTAGGCTCTGATACCAACTTTGTCACGACCCAGACCGTCGTTATTGGCACCCATACTAACACTTCGGTGGGAGAACCACTACTACAACCCAAACCAAGCAACCAACCAAATCTAAGACATTTAAGTATATGAAAGAAGAAATAATAGCTAAAAATTGATGTTCCCATAAATTTCAACAAAAGATCTAACAACTAACAATGCGAAAGAATTAACCTAGAACTTGTAAGTCAATGTACCAAAACATCTATCAATGAACCAAGTCTAAACTAGAAGGGATACAACCCCATACTAATTAACTAACTAAAAAAAATGTCTAAGTCCGGAAATGGTGGACATAGACGAAAGAGAATCCCATGGTAGCCTGGAATAATTAGCTCACCCTTGAATTCGAAGTGACAATAATTGATCTCCTATGCGAGGTCCGTCAGTAGCCGCTTGTAGATGCCCTGTACTCAACAAAAATAAGAGCAAGTGCAGTATCAGTACACAACCATAGTGTACTGGTAGGGTCACGCGACTATCCCACTAGTGCAACATAAACAAGTCAATACAACAATATAACCACATGCATATATATCAACATATACAACATTTTCAACATTTACGAACACCGATCTGTTTCACATTTTATATTACATCATTATTCCTCTCATGGAACCCAAACCCAAATAGTTAGCATATCAAAACGTGGTACCCGATCCCATGATTATGCCAGAACGTGGCAACCAATCCCATTTTTATACCGGAACGTGGTAACTGATCCAAGTTAGTTATGCTGGAACGTGGCAACCGATCCATTCAACACACCACAATCACAAACACAAGTATATCTTCAAGATCATACATTTAATTCATGATTTCATGGCAATCATCATTCATCTATCTCATTTATAATAAGTGTGATCAACATTGCAACATTCATACATATACAAGTATCATAGTGAAACAAGAACAAACATGCATCACACAATCATAGAATCACAACCATCACCTACCTCGAAACAAGCTTGAAACCCTAAGAAACTTGATCCTTCCCTTTTCGAATTCATTCCGCTTGTTCTTGGTCTACAAACAATCAATATAATACGAGAATCAATAAACAATCATTAATTACCCGGATAACTAACAAATGTATGAATCCTAGATCAAACCCATGATCCCAATTATCCAAATTAGGGTTGTTTCCACCATAGAATCTATAACAAAACCCTTCCCCATCAATATTCACCCATTCTATTACGTTCTACGGATCAAAAAATGGATTCGGGGAGTGAAAAGCTTACCTTTAGCCTCAAGAATGGTGAAAAATGAGTAAGAGTCACCTGGGGTTCGTTCCTTAGTTCTAAAAGTCTAAAAGTGCATAATGAGGTCGTTTAGGGGTTTATTCGAGGCCGCCACATCGACCGTCACCCTGCTGTAGGGCGCCCACCAAAGTGGTAAAAAGTGGTGCCAATGCGGGTTACGGGAGATAGAGAGCTAATTCACGAATTCCAAAATACCCATTTCACAACACACCTCTAACCAACGACGTTCAGAAAATATCCTTTACGCCAAGATAGATTCTGGGAGTTCTACTCACCCGAATTCAATTCCGTAAAGTCGTATGGATTCTTTAATGAGTTATCTAACTACTCATGTAATCAAAATCATAATTAAATCACCCGATTGTTACCGGATTTCCCTACACCTTAAAGACTCTGATTTCATCCAAATCTAGACTTAGTTGGGACAATATAAATACTACGAAAAAGTTTTCCGACCCAAATTTTTTTCCCTGTTGGCTTTCTATAACGATGGAACCTGGTTATTACAATTTCACAACATATCCAATGCTATATAAGAAAGTAGGAACTAAATCTACTAATCCAATATGCATGAAACTCATCAATTTACATAACATGGGAGGAACTACCTTCTCCAACTCAAGCAAGCTCAACACCACAATATGGAGCCAATATGCCATTTCATCAAACATGCAATCATCATACTAAAATCCAAATCAACACGAGGAACATATACATCATGAAAACTCAATGTATACTAAACATGAATTCTCACAAGGACATGCACAACATAAGGAAATCATGGAAAACTCATACAATACACATGACTCCCAAAACACTAAAAACTCAAGAGCAATTACTTACCTCAAGTTTGGATAGGAGTAGAAGGAAAGAGATGAGGATAACGGGACTTCATATTGGCCTCGGCCTCCCATGTAGCACCCTCAACTAATTGATTCCTCCATAAAACCTTAACGAAGGCTACTTCCTTATTTCTCTACCACTTCACTTGCCGGTCCAAAATCTCAACCGGGACTTCTTCATAAGAAAGGTTCTCATCAACTCCTAAACCCTCTAGAGGAAGGATGGATACTGGATCACCAATGCACTTCTTGAGCATGGAAACATGAAACACCGGGTGAACCGGTACCAACTCATTTGGCAAGTCTAATTCATATGCAACTTTCCCAACACGTTTCAAGACTTGATATGGGCCCACATACCGGGGACTAAGCTTCCCCTTTTTACCAAACCTCATCACACCCTTCATAGGTGAGATTTTCAAGTAGACCCAATCACCAATTTCAAACTATAGATCCCTCCTTCTATTATCGACATAAGAATTTTGCCGACTATGAGCCGTCTTCAACCTATCTCTAATAAGTCAAACTTTTTCAATGGCCTCATAAACTAGTTCGGGACCAATTAGAGCAAATTCACCTACCTCAAACCACCCAACCAGAGACCTACAACTTCTCCCATAAAGTGCTTCAAACGGGGCCATGGCAATGCTAGAGTGGTAACTATTGTTGTAGGCGAACTCAATCAATGGGAGATGGTCATCCCAACTACCCTAGAAATCAATCACACACGCTCTCAACATTTCCTCTAATGTTTGAATGTTCATTTCCGCTTGACCATCCGTTTGAGCGTGAAAAGCGGTACTAAGTTTAACATTGGCACCAAGCCCTTTTTGGAATGCCTTCCAAAAGTGTGAAGTAAATTGGGCACCCCGATCCGATATGATAGATAAGGGAACCCCATGCAACTTTTCTATCTCATTAATGTACAACTTGGCATAGTCTTCCACCGAAAATGAAGTCTTGACCAGAATAAAGTGGGCTAATTTAGTCATCCTATCAACAATGCCCCAAATAGAATCATGTTGCCTTCGAGTACGAGGCAAACCCGCAACAAAGTCCATATTCTTATCCTCCCACTTCCAAGCGGGAATTTTTATATATTGAGACAAACCTCCCGGTTTTTGATGTTCGGCCTTAACTTGTTGACAATTCGGATATTTAGCCACAAAACTCGTTATATCCCTTTCCATGCCATTCCACCAATAATCTTCCCATAGATCACGATACATCTTGGTGGTTCCCGGATGAATAGAATACCGCAAACCATGTGCCTCTTCTAAAATTTGCTCTCTCAAGCCATCAACATCCGGAACACATAACCTACCTTGGTACCTAAGCTCCCCATCCCCTCTTGGGAGAAAGCCTCAACGGACTTGTTGAGAAACAATTCTTTCAACTCCATTAATATGGGATAAAGGTGTTGTTTAGACTTCACATCAACCACAACGGACGATTTGGAACTATGATGGACCATGAATCAAACTTTGGTGGAATCCACTAGTTGGATACCTATCCGAGCCAACCTATGAACATCACGAACCAATTCCTTCTTCTCATCTTCTACATGATCCACACTACTCATGGACAATCTACTTAGGGCTTCCACAACTACATTAGCTTTCCTGGGGTGGTAAAGGACACTCATGTCATACTCCTTTAAAAGTTCTAATCACCATCTTTGTCGGAGATTCAAGTCTTTTTGGGTAATCACATATTGAAGACTCTTGTGATCAATGAAGACATCTACATGGACCCCATATAGGTAGTGCCTCCATATTTTCAAGGCAAACACCACTGCCGCTAGTTCAAGATCATAAGTCGGATAGTTCTTTTCATGTACCTTGAGTTGCCTCGAAGCATAGTCAATCACTTTACCCCGTAGCATAAGGACACATCCCAAACCCACTCGAGAAATGTCACAATATACTACAAACCCATCGGTACCCTCCGATAAGGTCAACACCGGAACGGAAGTAAGTCTATCTTTCAATTCTTGGAAGCTTTTCTCACAAGCCTCCAACCACACAAATTTAGCTTTCTTGTGAGTTAAAGTCATCAACGGAGAAGCAATGGAGGAAAAACCCTCAACAAACCTCCTATAATAGTTGGATAAACCCAAAAAGCTTTTAACATCGGTAGGAATTAGAGGTCTAGGCCAACTCTTGACTGCATCCGTCTTCTTAGGATCAACCTCAATACCCATACCCGACACAATGTGTCCAAGGAAAGCAACCGATCTTAGCCAAAACTCACATTTACTAAAATTAGCATATAATTGGTGGTCCTTAAGGACTTGCAATACAATCCTCAAATGCTTCATATGATCATCCTCACTCTTTGAATAGATTAAAATATCATCAATACAAATGATCACAAATGAATCAATATATTGCCTAAACACCTTATTTGTTAGGTCCATGAATGCCACCGGGGCATTTGTTAACCCAAAAGACATAACCACAAATTCGTAGTGACCGTACCGGGTCCTAAAGGCCGTCTTAGGAATGTCACATCCTCTTACCCTTAGTTTATGGTAACCCGAACGAAGATCTATCTTGGAGAAAAAGTTATCCCCTTGGAGTTGATCAAACAAATCGTCAATCCTAGGAAGTGGATACTTATTGTTTATAGTGACCTTATTCAATTGGTGGTAATCAATATACATCCTAAGGGACCCATCTTTCTTCTTTACGAACAATACCGGAGCACCCCATGGAGATATGCTTGGTTGAATAAAACGCTTTTCTAACAAGTCCTTGAGTTGTTCCTTCTATTCCTTTAATTCGGCCGGAGCCATCCGGTAAGGGTGAATAGATATGGGTTGTGTATCCGACAAAAGATCAATGCCAAAGTCTATTTCCCATTCGGGAGAAATATCGGGCAAGTCATCGGGGAAGACCTCCGAATACTCACTCACTACGGGGATAGACTCCAAAGAATGTCCATAGACCTAACAATGTGATACATGCACCCCTTTGAGATCATTTTTCTAGCTTTTAGACATGACACAAAACGACCTCTAGGGATAGAATTTTCCCCCTTCCATTCTAAAGTAGGTTCATTTGGAAATTGAAACTTAATTACCTGGGTTCTACAATCAATGGACGCAAAACAAGCATGCAACCAATCCATCCCCAAGATGACATCAAAGAAATTAACCAAAGTGACTTTGTGAGACCATGAAATGGGACAACCCCTATAAACTCTTTTAGCTACAACCAAGTCACCCACCGGGGTAGACACCAAAAAAGGTTCTTCTAACACATCGGGGAGCATTTCTAATTTCATAGCCACAAAAGGTGTAACAAAAGACAATGTGGCACCGGGGGTCTAACAATGCATAAACATTAATGGAAAAGACTTACAACATACCCGTCACCAAATCCTGGGAGCTCTCTTGGTCACCTCGGGATTGAAGAGCATATAAGTGGTTCTTCTTGGGAGCATCGGCATTTGAGCCACTTGGAGGGACTTGCTTGCCCTCTCTCCCTTGAACCTTTAGCATATGACAATCTCTCTTCATATGACCGCTTTTCCCACAACTAAAGCAACCATCCGTGCCAACTAGGCACTTGCCTTCATGTTTCTTGCCACACTTTGCACAACTAGGTCTTTCAACATAAGAGACACCACTATTACCTCCTTGTGTCTTAGGGTTAGACACCCTATCTTTGTTAACCTTTGGAGTGCTAGAGGAGCCTTGGTTGGAAAACCTCTGCTTGAACCTTAGTTTACCTTGAAACTCAAACTTACCCTTGGAAGAATTCCCATCATCGGTCCTTGCCCTCTTCGCTTCTCTACTGACTTACTTGAGATTTTGTTCCTCTATTTGTTCGGCATGAACCATTAGATGTGAAATATTCAAACTTGGGATGAGCATCACCGAATGGCATTCGTTGACCACCAAGTCAGATATCCCCATAACAAATTTGTTCATCTTAGCCCTAGAGTCCACCACTATGGTTGGAACATGCTTAGACAATTGGGTGCACTTAAGGCTATATTCCTTCACACTCATACCACTTTGGTGAAGGTTGATGAATTCTTGCATCTTTCACTCCCTCAACTCTAGGGGAAAAACCTATCAAGGAAGGCCAACTTGAACAATCCCCAACCATCCGTTAGCTAGGCCTTGCAAACAGTTATTAGGACTTGGGGTGAATTTACCAATCCACCCATAGCTAGGCCGCACCTTGACAACAAACACAAATCCAACTCACGCCCTAGACTCACGGACCGTGAGTCTATTCACAGACAGTACTGTTGGTCCGTGGTCTGGGGCTGTAGCCTGGCTTGGACAGTCTTGACCAGTGGAGGCCATCCACGGGGCGTGGATGGACCTATGGGGCGTGGACCCCTTCCGTAGGTCACCAAGTGTTTGGAAACATTCTTCATTTGGGGCAGCCTTGGGGTTTAAGCTTAGGGTCCTCCTCAAGGACCCCTACGGTGTTCCATGGGGTGTCGAACCTTGACATTTAACCCCTCAACCATGACTCGGTAGAACATCAAACACCCTCAAACCTCACAGCAAACTCAAACACAAACTAGTTAGGCTCTAGTTTAACTTATTCATTTTTACGGTCGTTACAAACTCGGACTACTAGTGTAAAGGTTTCCATCTCATGAGATAACCTATATTGGAAAGCCAAACTTACTAAACGGAAAAGCTTCCTATCTTATTGTTCATATCCGCTTGGTGCTAAGCATAATTCCCTTTAAAAGTCATATTAAACCTTTACTTAGGTTCATGTTCATAAGAGAATGCACTAGGCAGTCAAACCAACATACATCATAATAAATCATAGATTCATTAGGTGAGAATGTCCTTTCAACCTTAGAATCATTCACATGTGAGTAAACCTTTCACATTATATTCATAGTGTGTTCATGAGAATGACCTTTCCATCAACACAACAAGCTTATCATAAACATACATACATACTTCAATGCATAATCAAGTGTAAATGATATAGGTAAGAAGGATATTGAATCACTACCAAAATTACATAATAGCCATAAGATCACCACTATCTAAGTGAATCATGAGTTCATATGCAATCTTCATCAACATACACAAACCCTAGCTATTGCCCTTTATGACTAGGAATCAAGATCAACCCTAACTTCTAGAATTACAACACTAGATATGGGAATTACATGATTCAACAACTTAATAAACATAAACATAATCAATTGTCAAGCATACATGATCAATCAAGTCACACCTTAGTTCACAATTAGAGAAGAAGGGGAAATCATGGGTCAAGGGAGATTTTCATCAAAACCCATCAATACTCCATTAATCCAAGCATAAATCATCCTAATTAATCATAATAAACCATAATTAAACAATTTAAATCATTATGGAAGAAGACCCATGGCTAGATGAAAACCCTAGGTTTTGGAAGTCTTAAAACCATACTTTGAAAGAACTTCTTGGGTGATAGCTACCCAAGAATGAAAAACATACATACCTTAGGGAGATTTCCACATGAAATTGAGGAAGAAAGGTTGGTTCTTGAACCCCTAGCTTGACCTTGACCTTGTTCTTCAATGGAGTCTTAGAGAGAGAATTTTTGGGAGAGGAAAGTTGGTTTCTAATTTGAGTTTGTGCGTTGTGAGGTATTAAGTTGAGTTTAATGAATTAAAAGTATTCATATAGGTCTAAAACAACTAATAATAACCGTACCCACCCTTATTTAATTAATTTAGATTTTATTGGAATGTTTGACCCATAGCCATTTTGGACAGCTTTTGCAGACCCCCACCCACAAAACTCCTACCTACGGGGTGTGGGTGGAACCACGGACCGTACTGGTCATTCGTGGTTTGGGGGGAAAGATTGGGGAGACTAAGTCTCAACCCACGACTCCCCAACCACGGAGCGTGGGTCCACCCACGGCTCGTGGGTGCCCAATCGTGGTTCATGCTATTTTTAACAGCTTTTTGGACAGCCCATTGGTCCGCCTCAAGGACCCTTGGGGGGTCCTTGGGGGCCATGCCTTGACGTATAGGCACTAGGACCTTAGTACTAAGTTAGGGAAGTTATTTCTCGACTCTTATCTGGACGTTAACCCTTTTTAAGACACTAGACTACATGATAGGCTCTAGCGTAGGTCATTATATTTTTGGGGTGTTACACCTACTATAATAAGCAAGGTCACAGTGTGGATAAGTGCTTCAGGATCCATGGGTTTTCTGTTGAATTTAAATTCACAAAACCTAGAAAATTTCAAGGCACATCGTAGGGAAGTACTTCTTTCAACTCAAGTGTTTACAATCAAAGTGAATGATTTACTCAAAGAGACACCAATGCTCCAGAAGTCCAAGCTCTCAGTAGGAGAATACATAACACAAATATTACAAATGCTTCAATAGATGAAATCAAATCAGAATGTAAGAGGATCTGAAGGAGTGGCAAATCTCAGTCTTTCTGGTATGTCAAAGTTCTTCATTTCTTATCCCTGCTTTATTGAAATTGATAGAAATTCTTGCATATTAGATACTGGAGCAACTGAGCATATGAACTATAATAGGGAATTCCATTCAAATGTTAAAGTTCTTCCTAAACCTATCATGGTAAGCTTTCTTAATTCCTATAGAGTCAAGGTTACTTATGAAGGAACAGTCACACTAATATCTAATATGATTCTGCACAACATTTTGTTTATACCCCTTTTCAGGTTTAATCTGATATTTGTTCATAAGTTTTGCACTCATCTCTGGTACTCCCAATTTTTTATTTTATTTTAGGGCCCTTCTCTGAAGAGCCCTCTGGAGATTGGTAAGGAGCAAGAGGGACTCTATATCCTTAAAACAAGACAATCAACAATAGTTCCCTCAAGCCAATTCAAGCAAGTTCAAGTTTTCAATTCAAGCAAGGAATCTAGTTCTAGTCTAGCTTAATTTTTAAGAAATCTGTTCCAAATGCAGTTTTTAATTCCCGTTTTAGTTCTTCATCTACAAATGTAACAGAAAAACGATGAAATATTATATTAGTACATATGCCTTTGAGCAATATGATAAATATTTTTGTTATCTCTTTTCCAGTATCTTCTAAAAACTTGACTCCTTGTGTTGTTTTTCTCATGACGAGACAATCCAAACTCCCTTTCCAATTTATAACAATATCTATTAAATCAACTTCTGAGTTAATTCATGTGGATACATGGGGACCTATAATCATGCTGCTAATCATGGCTTTAATTTTTTTCTCACAATAGATGATGATTTTAGAAGAGGTACTTGGACCTACATGCTAAGTTCTAAATCTAATGCCTTCACCATTTTGAAATCCTTCCTTACCATGGTAGAATGACAATTTAACAAGAAAGTAATGAAAATCACGTAGCACAATGCTTTTCAATTGGGAAGTGGGAAAACACATTCATAATTTTTTCAATCCTTAAGACTTATCCATCAAACATATTGTGTGTCCACCCCACAACAAAATGGAATTGTTGAGCGAAAACATAAACACCTATTAGAATCTTTCAGGGCTCTGTTGTATTAGTCTCACCTTCCTATTAGCTATTCGGGAGTCTGTCTTTTGACAGCAACATATTTAATTAATAGATTTCCCTCCAAAGTCATAAATCTCAAAACACCATATGAGACAATTTTTAACACCAAACCGTAATATTCTATTATTATAAGTTTTGGTTGTTTACGTTTTGTTTCTACCCTTTCAAACAAAGGAGTAAGTTTGATCCAATGGCGATTCCTTGTGTGCTTCAAGGGTATCCACATGACAAAAATATCTACAAAGTTCTCATTCTTAAATCTCTACAATATTTCGTTTCACAGGATGTTGTCTTTCATGAGTCTATTTTTCCTTTTTTTCCCAACATTTCCTCTGTTCCTACCGATTCCTTATTTCCTACTGCTAACCAACATACATTGGCAGATCATTCTTTTGATGTCTTTTCATTACTTGTGGATTATCTTGTCCCTTAAAATGATCCTATCATATAGTATGACCTTCTCCAACTATAGTTCATGATTCTTCCCCTCAACTAGAACCAACAACAGACCCTACTTCACATGTTCACTTTATTACCTTTTCACAACCTACAATGGTTGATGTCATGAGGAAATCTAGTAGACAACACAAGACACCTTCTTACCTACAGGAATACTTATGCAATGCTATATAATTGACTGATGTACGCAATTCTTGTTTTCCTCCGTCTGTCACACCTGAGTCTTTTCCCTTTAGTGGTCTGTCTTCTACCAACCAAAATATGATCAACTCTTTATATAAAATTCAAGAACCTATTAGTTCTTTCACAGGTTGTTCATCATTCTGGGTGGCAGGCAGCTATGGAATTGGAAATTCAGGCTCTGAAATTAAACAAAACTTGGAATGTAGTAGAACTACACCCCGATCGGAAGGTTCTACCATGTAAGTGAGTTTACAAGGTTAAGCAACACTCTGATGGCAATATTGAGAGACTAAAATCTCAAATGGTGATAGGAGGTGATATACAAAGAGAGTGAATTGATTTTAATGAAATTTTCTCTCTAGTGGTGAAAATGACTACCATCAGATGCATTTTGATATAACAGTAAATAAGGGTTGGGGCCTTATCAATTGGATGTGAATAATGCCTTCTTACATGGAGACTTAGATGAGGAAGTCTACATGAAATTTCTAGTAGGAATCACTCATCCTTCGTCTAAATACGCCTGTAAGTTGAATAGGTCGCTCTATGGACTTCGTCAAGCATCGAGACAATGGTATGCTAAACACACATATGCCTTAAACTTTAAAGGATTCAGGCATTCACTAAATTATTATTCACTTTTTGTAAAGAAATCAGACTCTTCCATTTTGATTCTGAATATATATGTTGATTATATCTTTTTTACAGGGAATGATCAGGAACACATGCATGCTTTGAGGATCTTCCTTGATCAAGAATTCAAAATAAAAGATTCGGGGAACTTACACTTTTTCCTTGGAATGGATGTACTTCGTGAATCATATGGTTTGATGCTTTGCCAGAGAAAATTCATCCTCGACTTGCTCATGGAGTTTGATATTCTCACTACAAGAAAAGTGTGAATTACATAGAAATTTTCCTGCGGATTATGTATGAAAATTCACAAGAAAATAAGTTTCCTGTGGATTTTCCTATAAAAAAAATCTGAAGGTAAAATTGATTTCACGTATCAGGACACTTCTTCCAAATCTAAGTATCAACGATCGTTAGTCAGTACAATAACCCAACTAAGTGAGTTGTGGTCGAATCCCACATGGAGTTGTATGTATTAGAGAATCAATAGAAAAGCATGAATATGTTCAAGTCAATCATAGGTAAAAACATTAACGAATAAAAGCATGGTTCAAGTTTGGGGTGACACAAGTGTCAAATAATAGGGGGGTTTTGATTGCAATTATCAACTACAACAACAAATAACACGAAAGTAACATGTATAGAGACGGTTTCTTGGGATGTGATCTGATTAAGGGATAAGGTAGACAAATGGGTGAGTTCAATTAATTGTAAATAGTTGTAAATCAGTGAATAAGCTAGACTTTAGTGGGGATAAACTTTCTCTCGAACAATTTACTCCGAATCAAATTGGTTTCTCTCGAACACCAATATACAACAATTAAGAACAACCTATGATTTAGTCCATTCACTCTCTTGAGCTGAATGTGTGGAAAAGGGTTTAGGATTCACTCTCTCTCGTTGAACCCACGAAAACCCAATACCCACAGACCATCAAATCAATAATCTTGGTTTTAAAACCTCTCTCTCGAGTAAGCCAAAAAACACGAAGGTAGAGTTGCATTTGCAACTACAACCCTTTAGATTAAACCACAGTTACTGAATGAAATCACTTTTAAACAACATTTAAACTATCAATTAACAATACCCAACAGCTAAATCAACCCATAATCACACCTCACGATTAACAATACCCAACTACTACTTATTTTGTTGAAGTTTTCTTCAAAACTTGAAGAAAGATTTTAGATTCAACAAGGTAATTAACTCATTTTCTATGTATTATGTCAGATGTGTATATGCCGAGTCACTACTAAAAATATTACAAAAGGAGACCTAAAAAAAGAGACCTCAAAAATAGGTCGCTAAAAAGAGACCTCATTAGGTCGCTATTTGCATTAGTAACTTTTTTTTAATTATTTCTTAACATGAAAGACCTCGTGAGGTCAATTTCATAAAAAAAATCTGCCTAATTAATAATATAAGTGACTTATTTTACTTTTTTTATTTTATAGTATGTTTTCGTATAAAATATGCGACCTCACGAGGTCACTATTTGTTAAAATAAAAAATACTAATTTAATTTTAGATACCTCGTGAGGTCTCAATTAATTAGTCAAATTTGTTAAATAATATTTTAAAATAAGAGACCTTGTGAGGTCTCTTATTTTTATTAAATTAAAATAGGAGGCATTTTTAATTTAGCTCATCTTCTTTCCCGCTCTTCACTTAAAAGCTAAAAAAAAGCCCTAACTTGTCTCTTCCCCATAGCTTTACAGATGTGTATCCTCCGATTATCGCTCAGTTAGAAGTTTGAGTTTTCACCATCCGTTCGAAGTGTTAGTTTTCACCATCGAAACTCCCTCGGTTTGAAGCCCAAGCTTTCATCGTCGATTCAAAATCTCTGTGTCAATTTCTTTCTCTGCAAATAAAGGTGAATCTTTCAATCTTTAAACCAAGTTGTAACTATATTGTTTGTTTATTGCAAGCATCCATCAATGCAAACTCTCTCTTTCAATTTACTGCAAGATTAAGTAGAATTTGTGATTCTCTTTTCACTTCATGAACATATATTAACTTTGGGTTTTACTCTTGTTTTATCTTAATGTCCTGTTTTGACTTCTCGTGATGATTAACATGAATGCTAGCAAGTTTTTATATCATATAATTTAGAAGAAGATACATGGGTATTAATGAATAAAGAAATAAAATCTGTTATGAAGATTTTGTATTATATTTTGAGATTATTATACTTTATATCTCACTCTAAATAATTCCTAATAATCATGTGTTGAATTCTGATTTAAATTTAGAACTAATATCATTTTGGTTCATGTCTCTGTATGTATTTTAGTTGTTTTTTAACTAGAGGAGAGGAAAGTTATATATATATATATATATAGTATAGTCTATCGATATAAACCATCGTGCAACAATGAGCGAGGAGAGAAAAATTAAGAAACCATTGTACCCAGAAAGGTCCTTGACCCTTAATAGTCCCTGTTGGCTTCATGTGATGCATCTGCTTTCATAGAAATATTGAACAACATATATGGTTGACATTGACTAAGTCATTTTAATTGTTGGTGTTCTATTGGATCTCCTTTAGAGCCATTGTTTCTTTCTGCAGATCCCGGCAGATCTTACTACTAGCCTTGCGGTCGACTTTTCCGGTTAGTTATAAATTCGTTATAAAAAAATAGATATGCTTTCTTTTTTGTTCTTTGTTTATGAGAAACTAAGATGACATATGGATCTACCTATTGTTTTATTTGTTGTGGTAATGAGGAGAGGAAAGTTATATACATACTATAGCCTATAGATATAAACCATTGTGCAGTAATAAGGAGAGGAGAGTTAAGAAACCAGAAATCATTGTGCCCAGAAGGGTCTTTGACCCTTCTGTAATAGTGTCACCTTTCTACTATTATTTTAATGATGTATTCTATTTAGATTTATTTAGGGAAGGGGACATTATTTGTGACAAACTGTTGAGAGAACTATGTTTTTATAGTCACCAAAGATACATTTACTCATTTGCACAAGGCCTCGTTAAGCAGTCCCTACTAGGATTGTTACAATTTGATTTTTAGTAAATTATTACATAATTTAGTGTTTGACAAATTTAAATTTTTGTGATCTTTATGTAGATGGATCGTAGTTGGATGTATAATATGACTAATTTTGGTCGAATGGGACTAAGACCTGAATTTGTAGAAGGTGTCACTGGTTTTGTGGAGTATGCAAAGACACTAGAACCTTTTCAACGTAGTGGTATGATTAAGTGTCCTTGTAATAAATGTCAATGTTTGAATTATGAAAAACCAGATATTGTTGAGCTTCATCTCTATTGAAATGGGTTTAAAAGAGAATACACAGTGTGGACTAGTCATGGAGAAATTGATAACAGTTTTGATGTATTTCAACATTATGTTCCTGGTGAAAGTAGTAGCGCAGTGAATTCTAATGCACAAAATTATAGAATGCATGACATGGTTCAGGATGCGTTTGGGGTGCATTCTGATTTTGAATCTGGTAATCAAGGTGAAGAAGCTCCTAATGCTGAATGTAAAATTTTCTTTGAACAATTGGAAGTTGCTAGTCGGCCTTTATATGAGGGGAGTCCACACTCGCAGTTGTCAATTGCTGTTAGATTATTAAGTATCAAATCAAATTGGAATGTTCTGCAAGGGGCAATGGACTCTGTGATTGACCTTATGCATGATTTAGTTGACCCAAAGCTAGAGATACCTGATAATTTCTATAAGGCAAAGAGGTTGGTATCAAAGTTAGGATTGTCATCGATGAGAATTCATTGTTGTGAAAATGGTTACATGTTATACTATAAGGATGATATTGATCTAGAATCGTGTAAGTTTTGTGGAAAATCTCGTTATAAGCAGACTCCTAGTGGGAAGAAAGTTCCTATTAAGGCGATGCATTACTTACCTCTTATACCAAGGTTAAAGAGGTTGTATGCATCTAATAGATCTGCTCCTCATATGAGATGGCACCATGAAAATAGAAGACCACTTGGTGTTATGTGCCATCCTTCCGATGGAGAGGCCTGGAAGCATTTTGATAGAACATATCCACAGTTTGCAGCCGAACCACGGAACATTAGATTGGGTTTATGTTCAGATGGATTCACGCCACATTCTGTTTCTGCTGCACCATATTCTTGTTGGCCTGTATTTGTAACACCATATAATCTTCCACCTGAGATGTGCATGACCAGTCCATATATATTTCTCAATTGTGTCATTCCTGGCCCACGGAATCCAAAAGTCTTGATTGATGTATACTTGCAACCTTTGATTGATGAGTTGAAACAATTGTGGGTTCAAGGGGTTGAAACATTTGATGTGTCTCTTAAGCAAAATTTTAATTTGCGGGTTGCCTTAATGTGGACTATTAATGATTTTCCTGCGTATGGAATGTTGTCCGGGTGGATGACAGGGGGAAAGTTAGCTTGTCCTTGCTGTATGGAAAATACTAAATCATTCACTTTGAAACATGGTCGTAAAAATTCTTGGTTTGATTGTCATCGACAGTTCTTGCCAATGGATCATGAGTTTAGGAGTATGAAAAATGCATTCAGAAAGAATACTGTTGAACAAGGTTGTCCTCCTCCAATCTTGACTGGAGAACAAGTTTGGGAGAGGGTTCAACAATTTCCAAAGGTTACAGAAGAACAACCGTACAAATTTGATGGATATGGTGTTGCACATAATTGGACAAAACAAAGCATATTCTGGGAGTTACCATATTGGAAAGATAATCTACTTCGACATAATCTTGATGTCATGCATATCGAAAAAAATTACTTTGATAATTTATTCAACACAGTAATGGATGTCAATGGCAAGACAAAAGATAATGTTAAAGCTAGAATGGACTTACCAGAATATTGTAGGCGAAAAGAGTTATGGTTGCAAGAGAAACAGAACAACAAGTTCTTCAAGCCTAAGGCTAGTTATTCATTTACACTGGATCAAAAGCGTAAAATATGTGAATGGGTCGAGCAACTTAATATGCCTGATGGACATGCTTCAAATTTGGGAAAACGTGTCGATATGGAGCACGGAAAATTACATGGTATGAAAAGTCATGATTGCCATGTCTTCATGGAAACATTACTCCCCATTGCATTTAGTGGCTTGCCCGATAGAATTTGGAAACCTATGACTGAAATTAGTTTGTTCTTCAAGGACTTGTGTTCTAATACGTTAAGGGAAGACAACCTAGTTCAGATGGATCAGAATATTCCTATAATTACAAATAAGTTGGAGAAGATTCTTCCACCTGGATTTTTCGATGTGATGGAGCATCTTCCTGTACATCTGGTGCATGAAGCACGCTTCGGAGGTCCGGTTCAATATAGATGGATGTATCCATTTGAGAGGTAAGTGTTTAACTCTTAATATTTTTATATCACTATTTTGTTAAAATCAATGATAATATAATATAATGTAGGACTATTGGAAAGTCTAAACGGGGCATGAAGCAAAAACATAGACTTGAAGGCTCAATGGTTGAATTCCATCTTGCTAGGGAGATAGCTGATTTTGGTTCTTATTACTTCGAAAGTAGTGTGCCATGCTTTCAAAATAGACCCAATCACCATGACGATGGTGGTGAGACTATGAAGCCACTATCAATCTTCAATCAACCAGGCAAAGGTTCAAAAAAACGTACGAGGAGGAATCTTAGTGCCATGGAGTTTAAGTCTGCATCGACACATGTCTTGTTGAATTGCCCACAAGTTAAACCATTTCTTGAGTAAGTTGTTGTTTTTGCACTAAAATATGTAATTACAAGGCAAAACAACTAACTCAATATCCATCTTCTTTGACAGCTACTTTGTGTATTTATATGGCAATGAAAAAGTGTTTGAGCATTTCTCAAAGTGGTTTCAAGATTACGTAAGTCTTATAATATTTTCATAATACTATCATTGTTAAATAAATCTATATTTAATTGATAGCTAATTTCCTACTTTTCAAATATTTATAGATTTATGATACAAAAAATAGTCAATTTGACCAATTTTTGAAGGACCTTTCTTGGGGACCCATCAAGATTTATTCAATGGACAAGTATCTTGTAAATGGTTTTAAATTCAATACTGAAGAATGCTCCAAATATAAAAAAGCTAACAATAGTGGAGTTTGGGTGAAAGGTGGTGATGGAAATCAAGATGGAGTTGATTATTATGGGGTACTCAAGGAGGTTTTGGAAATGGAGTATTCCGGTTGGCCTATAAAAAAAATTGTATTGTTTAGATGCAAGTGGTTTGATCCAACCCCAAAAAGAGGTACGAGAGAAATCAAACAATATAATATCATTGAAGTAAAGCACACAAGGGAGTATGAAGCATATGATCCTTTCATTATTGCACAAAATGTTAAGCAAGTGTACTATGCTCCTTATCCTTTGCGTCCAGATAAATTAGATTGGTTGGTGGTGATTAAAACCAAACCCATGGGTCATGTGGAAGTTGAAAACGTGTTGGATGTTGCATACCAGGATGATGATATATCAAGTGTTCACCATACCGTGGATGTTGAATTAGAAAATGATTTAGAGCATCCTAAACACATATTAGAAGAGGTAGATATAGAACAAATAACAGATGAAGGGGCAAATGCATCAATTAATGAAGAAGAGTTGTTCGATGAAGAAGAGAATGAAGAAGAGGATGATGATGAGGATGAGGATGAGGATGAATAGTAATTAGTATGTTGAGTTTATATATATATATATATGTAATTAGTATGTTGAGTTTATATATTATATCTATATGTTACTTTAGTCTTCTTCTTAATTATTTTATATTGCATTACTAAATTGTTTCTCGATTCTCTGTTAAAGTGGATCCCCAATTTTTAAATTGTTTCAAAAGTAAGTATGTGGTCCTTGTACTTTTAGTTGTTAATTTAATTTATATGAGGTTATTTGGTAGTTTTTCATAGAATGCATAGCTTATTTATTAGGTGTATTTAGGTTGTCTTGATATGATTTAAATCACCTTGAGATCAACAAGATGTATGTGACCACCTATCTAATATATTAAAATGTTAGAGATGATATACTTTAAGTTCCTTAACTTATATCTTCAACATTTTCGTTTCTTCATGTTGTTAATAGTACTTGTTGGCTTTAAATGTGCTTCTATAGTTTTTAGAACTCAGCCATTTCTGACAGACGGCAGAACTGATCGCATATATGGGTGAGAATCAAACTAATACTTTGAGTTAGAGAGATTTTTTTAAAAAAAAGTTACAAGAGAGTATTGAATGGATGAAATCTGCAAGTGAGTATTCTGATTACCTATCTCTAACCAGCGTCTTGAACTGCTCTAAGAATTCTATATTGGATCTGTATCACCATTTGCTTTTTGATTTGGTAGATGTGTCTTGTTTATGTTACACATTTGATATCATCAACTTTGGTCCATGATAAATAGGGCCCTGAGTTTCAACCTAAACCATGATAACACTTGCTTAAATGAACTAAACTCAAGGTAAATTGATAACACTTGAATTGAATTAAACTCAAGGTAAATGTTGTGATATCCTGTCCTACAATCCCCCAAGCAGCCTTGAAAAACCCTCTCCATAAAAAAAAATTAATCTTTATAGGCAGCCCTTTAGTCCATATATAGTCAAAGATTTGTATTTTCTCCTATTTCCGTCTTAATTCATTCCATGCTGATTTGACTGTGAACTTTCCATTTGAATTTCCCATCCACCATGATGTGTCATTATCTACATTGACTATTTGTGGGCTGATGTTATCAAGTATATGCTCCGTTAAGTCCGTAAACTGCTTGCTTGACTTCTTCCAGGTCTGGTAGTTTTGTAAGGAAATCATTCTGCTCAATGGTGACTAAGGCTGGAATGTTTTGTAACATATCATAGTTGGTTGGCCTGTTGTGTCAAAGAATAATTTTGAGAAAGTCAAAAATAAAATGAATCACTCATTTCTTTATAGTTTGCTTGTCATTGAAGGCATGCTTGCTGCTTCAACTTTGGCAATCTAGTAATTCCCTTATCAGCTTGAAAATGATAGCTTCCTACTGTAATTAGCACTGTCCTGTAATTCCCTTGCAGTTGAGTGCTTTCCTGTTTCTTTGCTCAGTCAAACTAAATATGGACATTGGACATAGTCACAAAAACAACAATATAATGCCAAAAAGGTCTCTGAATATTAGCAACAAGGGGAGAATGAATCTCCATCCTGGGAATAAAATGATGTTAATTAAGAGAAGCTACTCCTCACACCCCACCAACCCCTAGTTCACTTATTTTGCGTTTCACCTTTCCCTTTTCAAGATGATATTTACTTATTTTTTCTTTGAAGTTGTTCTTATTTGATAGATGAAATGACATAACAAACATTCATGAACATAACAAAACACACTTGTAGTTAATTCAATTTCAGCTTTAGTTAATTTTTATTGAAACTTTACTTGTTACGTAAATTTCTAACCTCATTTGACTTGAATGTTTTTGTTACTTAGATGGCAGGTGGTAATAAGAACAAAAATATTGATAATGCCCCCAAAAAGAAAAAAAAAGAAGGATGGTATGATTAGTAGACGACCGATAGGGATAAGTATAAGATCAGACTCTACAAATTCTCTCCCATCAAGAGACACTCCGATACATTGCTATTCTAAGCAGACTGAGCCTTATAGTCGGGTGCCTCCACATATTAATCCTCCGTCGACCTATATGCATCCACCATTGGAATATACTCAGCCACCCCCCCACGTACTTGTGCCCACATCAGGGTATGCTACCCCACATGGATACAGTGTTTTGCCGCCAGAGGCTAACCGACCAACATCTAGTGACTCTCGCACAGTTACTCACAACCCTATAGACTCACAACCTTCATCATCATCTTCTTCACAACTTGGGATGTCGAGTCTTCGCCTTCAAGGTAATGGTTCGGAGCCTAACACTCCTACCACAAATCAGTCAGCTACAGCTGGTCGGGTCCTTACACAAGTTAGCGTGAGAGATATGCACAATAGACTTGTCATCGAGCCTGACGGCTATACGTAAGATTTTTATTTTTTACAAAATATCCTATGTTTATGATTGTCTCATTTAATTGTCTTTGTTTTAACCTGTAACTGTTAAAATTTTGTATTACAGTTTCAATCCAGATGATGCTGTGGGGATCATTTCTCAAGCAATCAAAGATCTCTATAGAGATGTTTTTCCGACTTGGGGAAAGATGCCAAGCAATCTCAAGAGGCAAATTTTTTTGGAGTTTAGAGTATATTAAAAATTTATTGCTTTAACACTATATAAATACTTGTCTTCAATAATACTTATTAATTGAAAATTTTATGGTTTTCATTGCAAAAAAAATGTGCTTGGCGTCTGGAACATGAGACCAAAATTTGTGCAAACTTTCACAAGAAAGCTGCACGTGTTCTCACTAGTTTGTTGATGAAAGCTCGTAAAAAAGAATAAGAATCCTCGGTGGATTCTACCGGAGGATTGGAAAAATTACTTGTGCATTGGGCGAACGATCCAAGATTTAAGCAGATGAGTGAGATCGGTAAGAAGGGCTAGATCATCTACTAAGGGTGGTTCTCTACACACAAGTGGGGCTCAAAGTCAAGGAAGCGTGAGGAGGAAATTGGTATGAATCATTTTTCTTTAATTTAAAAAAATATATTTTAGGTATTAATATTTAATTACTCTTGATTATAACTTAATTAGTTTTATATGTAGGAAAAGGAACTAGGAAGACCGGTAACCCAGGCTGAGGCATTCAAGGCAACACACATAAGAAAGAAGAAAAATCGGAAGATCCAGACGTGTGGTTGAGCCGCGAGCTGAATTGACCTATGTAAGCCTCTAATTTAAAATAATAGTTACTTATTTTCTAAATTTATAGTCTAATAATAATACCATTCAATTTAGAATCGATATCTTCAAAGCTTTGGAGGATTTACGACAAACTCAGCCAGAAGAAAATCGAGGTATGCCACTTAGTCAAGAACAGGCTGAGAGAGTGTGGCTAGACTTGATTGGTGGGCCGAGTAGATATGGGTATGCCTATGGCATGCCTCAACAGACCTTTCGTGAATATCATTCTGAGTTTGAAGGCTTAAGTAGTCCTATGATGATGAATCGATGAAGAAAAATTTGGCTATGGAGCAAAAGATAGCGAGCTATCTAGCCAAGTCGAAGACTCGCGGGCTAGGAAAGGCGGAGGGACATAGATGCAGGTCTTAAGGCTCAATTAGATGCATTACTTGCTTCAGGAGGGATTCCCCCTTGTTCCAATGATGTCACTTTCCCTCCTCGACCCTCCCAGCCTCAACCTACTCGATATCCAGTGTATGGTCAACAAAGAAATATGACAGATGAGTCTAGTAGTGATGAAGAAGATGAGGATCATGTGGCAAACACACTACCGCATTAGTGAAGTTTAGAGTTGTAATAGATAATCTAAGTTCTTTACTTTATGACTGTTTTATGGAACTTATTTGTTTTGTGAATACATGATAACATTGAAATCCTATTATATAACTTTGGATTTTATGGTTTTTCTTTCAATTTCGAATTACGTTGAAGGTGAGTTGCATATTGTGTTGATAAGAGAATATTTAGTAAATGTATTGTATCAGTTGATTGTTGAAAGCTTGATTTAGCTAATTAGAAATGTATTGAATTAATATGACAGGTGATGAGCAGCTGCAAAAACAGATACAAACTGCCAGTTTTTTTCTAGGAAAGAGACCTCATGAGGTCACTTTTTTACATTTTATTTTTAAGAAATTTCATAAAAGAGACCTCATGAGGTCTCTTTCTGGCAGTTTATTTTTTTAGAAATACAGTAAAGAGACTTCACGAGGTCTCTTTCCTGCAGTTTATATTTTAGAAATGCAAGTAAAGAAGGTCATATAGCGGCCTCGTGAGGTCGCTTTTGAATTTGTTTTTTATTTCTTTCATAAAAGAGACCTCATGAGGTCGCTTTTTATTTTTTATGTTTAATTAAATCAACCTCATAAGGTTCCATTTAGAAATTAAAACATAAAAAAGACCTCATGAGGTCTCTTTTTTAAATAAAAATAAAAAACAAATTCAAAAGCGACCTCACGAGGCCGCTATATGACCTTCTTTACTGCATTTCTAAAATATAAACTGCAGGAAAGAGACCTCGTGAAGTCTCTTTACTGTATTTCTAAAAAATAAACTGCCAGAAAGAGACCTCATGAGGTCTCTTTTATGAAATTTCTTAAAAATAAAATGTAAAAAAGTGAACCTCATGAGGTCTTTTCCTAGAAAAAAACTGGCAGTTTGTATCTGTTTTTGCAGCTGCTCATCACCTGTCATATTAATTCAATACATTTCTAATTAGCTAAATCAAGCTTTCAACAATCAACTGATACAATACATTTACTAAATATTCTCTTATCAACACAATATGCAACTCACCTTCAACGTAATTCGAAATTGAAAGAAAAACCATAAAATCCAAAGTTATATAATAGGATTTCAATGTTATCATGCATTCACAAAACAAATAAGTCCCATAAAACAGTCATAAAGTAAAGAACTTAGATTATCTATTACAACTCTAAACTTCACTAATGCGGTAGTGTGTTTGCCACATGATCCTAATCTTCTTCATCACTACTAGACTCATCTGTCATATTTCTTTGTTGACCATATACTGGATATCGAGTAGGTTGAGGCTGGAGGGTCGAGGAGGGAAAGTGACATCATTGGAACAAGGGGAATCCCTCCTGAAGCAAGTAATGCATCTAATTGAGCCTTAAGACCTGCATACTCTATGTCCCTCCGCCTTTCCCTAGCCCGCGAGTCTTCGACTTGGCTAGATAGC